>NW_021680564.1:8508-30698 GCF_001412515.2 Diachasma alloeum
TGGCGGCTGAGGCTCAACCAGAACTCAGCGTTACCGACGGAGCTCGTCCTCAGCGCCAACGACGCAAACAGATACTAGTCCCGCGATCGGGCTAGCGGAGCTTCACGAAATCATCCGAATTATTATTATTATTAATCATCGCATCTCATCTAACCCACCATAGCTGTGGCGTCTTATCTTTTGTATTCACTATTAATTATCNTATGGCGGCTGAGGCTCAACCAGAACTCAGCGTTACCGACGGAGCTCGTCCTCAGCGCCAACGACGCAAACAGACACTAGTCCCGCGATCGGGCTAGCGGAGCTTCACGAAATCATCCGAATTATTATTATTATCATTCTCATTTCATCATCTAACCCACCACAGCTGTGGCGTTTCCGCTTTTGTATTAATTACTAATTACTAAGTGTTTGAACTGAATAAATATAAGTCGTTTGTGATAAACACATCTTTACTTCATTTATGTGAGACCTCNCTCATCTAACCCACCATAGCTGTGGCGTCTTATCTTTTGTATTCACTATTAATTATCCATTGATTGGACTGAATAAATATAAGTTGTCTGTGATAAACAGATCTCTACCTTCTTTATGTGAGTCCTCATTATCTCCATAGAATCATAACAAGTGATGCCATCTCTGCGATACACTGAAACGAAAACTCCTAAGGTACCTTCCTCCAATATCATATTGACGGTAATATACCGACATTTTTAAAGACCGACATTTTTCGGACTAAATGAAGTTTCTTCGATTCGAAATTTATACTTGCACAGTATGTCCAAGGTATAAACTCAGATGGATGGAACAATTATCATAATGATACGATAGAATTATAAAATCATGAAGAGTTCAGGTGTTGTATTGCTTATACCATGTATAACTCTTTTTGTCGACCTGTAGAGTATCGTAAATTAATTAAATTAGCAGCAAGAACATTTTCACTTAACTGCGATAGCACGACTATCAATGTCTCACTGATTTGAAGTTGGTATCTATTCCGATGAAATTGAAAGTAAATTCTCCTTTTTCGAAAATTGACTGCTGATTATCTTGGAAATGAATAGAATTATAAGCAATTATTTTTAGTGAGTATAATACTTCACGTATCATCCTTCCAAAAAACCATTCAGGTAGGAACAGTTGCATTTGGCTGAAGCATGACAAAGAGAGTTTGCAGGATATAATTTGATACCATGCAGTCGATTCACGAATAAAAGGAAATATAATCTCACTTTTTGGTGGAATACTCGGAATCACATACGTATTATTCGAAAATTGATATTAATGTTCATTCTCACTGAAGGAAAATTGTTTTATCCACTTATGTGTAATTTTTTATTCTTTTACAATTTCAAATTTTGTGAGAAGACAAATTTGTAGAACACCATTTCAGTAAACAAATTATTGAAGCATACAACTGAATGTCCCATATTCAATGGGATATGAACGGTTATGAGACTATTATCAATTTGTACCAACCATAGTGATAGAAATGTTTAATTATGAAAAAGGAGCTTTGTGAAACTTTAATATGACGAAATATGTTTGTTTTCAAAGCTGTCCACCGTTGATATATGGATATTTTGACAGCGTTTCGTTGTACACCGTATGGATCATGAGTATATTTGAATTTTGGCGCTTCTATTGATATGTCACTAGCAAAGTGGCGGTGTCGTGGGGGTCACCCTTACCGACTTGGTCGGTTAAGTCAGCGTTATATACTCGGTCAACGAAAGAATAATTATTATTTTTCATTGATGATAATCGTTTGGGAATGGATTGGGGATGTTTAGGACATCATTATCTTTATTTATTAAATTAGAAAATACGTTTATTCGGCGAACGACTATTACAGGAGACCAAAATTATATACATTTACTAGGAATTGTTTGGGGAACTCATTAATAATTTTTATTTCATTTGGGAAAGGGTGAAAACTTCCATTTTTAAGGGTTGAAGCCAAATAGTAACATTAAATATTTTCGATAACATTTCTTTCTTTCTTGACGGAGAGGGGCGGTGGGGAAGGGGGCGAAGGGGTTAGAGCCAAATAATATCATTAATTATTTCTTATAACAATTTGTTCTCTTTTGGAACAGAGGGGCGGAGGGGGAGGGGGCGAAGGAGTTAGAACCAAATAATATTATTAATTATTTTTGATAAAAAAAAATTCTGTTTTGGAGCAGAGTGGCGGTTGGGGGGGGGCAGTGACGGGTTAGAATATTAAATAATAATATTAATTATTTTTTATAATGTTTTTTCTCTTTTGGAGCACGGCGGCGGCGGGGGGAGGTTGGGGGGTGAGGGGTTAGAATATTAAATAGTAATATTAATTATTTTTTACGATGTTTTTTCGCTTTTGGAGCAGAGCGGCCGTGGGGGTGGTGACGAAGGGTTTAAAGCCAAAAAATATTATTAATTATTTTTGATGTTTTTTTTTGGAACAGAGGGGCGGAGGGGGGGGGGGCGAAGGGGTTAGAACCAAATAATATTATTAATTATTTTTTATAACAATTTTTTTTCTTTTGGAACAGATCGGTGGCGGTGAGGGGGTGAAGGGGTTAGAGCTAAATAATATTATTAATTATTTTTGATAAAAAAATTGTCTCTTTTGGAGCAGAGGGGCTGTGGGGGGGGGCGGTGAGGGATTAGAATATTAAATAATAATATTCATTATTTTTGATGTTTTTTTTTGGAACAGAGGGATGGAGGGGGAGGGTGCGAAGAGGTTAGAACCAAATAATAATAATAATTATCTTTTTGCGAGAGTAGAGAATTGGGGTCGGGTGCGTCACCGGGCCAACTCTCTACTCTCCACTTTTGTAGTGAGTAGAGAGTTAGGGCTGGGTGCGTCACCGGGCGAGCTCTCGGCTCTCTACTTTTGTAGAGAGTAGAGAGTTGGCCCGGTGATGCACCCGATCCCAATTCTCTACTCTTTCAAAAAGATAATTATTATTATTATTTGGCTCTAACCCCATCGCCTCCTCCCCGTCCATCGCTCTGTTCCAAAAAAAAATATTATCAAAAATAATTAATATTATTATTTAACTCTAACCCCTCACCCATCTCCCCTCCACCCGCTGCTACGAAAGAAAAAAAAATGTTATAAAAAATACTTAATATTATTATTCAACACTAACCCCTCACCACCCCCTCCACCCACTGCTACAAAAGAGAAAAAAATGCTATCAAAAATAAACAATATTATTATTTAACTCTAACCCCCCCCCCTCCTCCACGCTGCTCCAAAAAAAACATCAAAAATAATTAATATTATTATATGGCTTAAACCCCTTCGCCGCCTACCTCTGCGCCCCTCTCCCCCAAAAGAGAAAAAATTTTATCTAATATATTTAATATTATTATTTGGCTCCAACCCTCTCCCAACTCTCCACTGCTGGAACAAATAGAAAGTCGAACTCTCGCATGGTTCCGTCAGGGGAATGGGGGGGAGTCGCTAACCGAGTTGTCGATGTGTCACCCCCCCTCCCCCTCCCCCCACCTTAAGTCTCCGAAAGTAAAGGAGATAGCGAATTTTCCTTGAAAAACCGGGGGCATGAGGGGGAGCTGCTAACCGAGAGTTCCCGATGTCCCCCCCCCCCACAACTCGCTGAAAATAACATAGCGAATTCTGTTCAAAATAGGAATTGAATAAGGAGTTCTGAGGGTCTAAAACGAGTGTCCAAAGGTCCTTATTTGACCCTTGGACCCCTGTCTTTGATCTTCACAACCTATCATTTGATTTGCCTCAATTTGTATTTGCTCCTTAGTTCCTATCGGACCCTTATAACTTCCTATTTAACCTTGGGACCCTTTTGTTTGACCCTTGGTTTGCATTTTACGTTTCATCGTTTTTTCAGCCTCGTGTTTGACCCTCAGTTGCTTGTTTTAACCTTCGCACTCTTGTTTTGGGGCCTCCTATCCCCCATTTGACCGCTTGGTTCCTGTTCGACCGTTATAACTCTCCATTTGAGGCTTTGTCCGTATTTGACTCTTCTAACCCAATAGCCCCCAACAGAAACCCTTGTAGGGGGTGTTAATGGATGCCATAGAAGTTATATGAAGGATGATAAGACTCCTGCCGAATTCACTGCTCGGAACGGTAGGGGTGAAGTGGTTGTTTTTGTGCAAGAAGTGCGTAAAGTGCAAGGTCGGGTGTAAAGTGAATTCCGAGTGAGTAAAGCGACGCTTTACGCACTCGAATTTTTTTTTTCATTCCTGCCTCAATAGTGCACTTTTCGAAACCGTTTAGGGTGTGTAAAACGGTCTTTTCCCGCACAATGCTCGTAATGTTCAGGAGCGTGCGTTAAAGTATATTTTGATAAATGTGCAAAAAGTATTTTTTGGCTCATGGGAGGTTTATAGCATGATCCGAGTGAGAACATTTTTCCCACGAGGGTCGAACCTTGAGTTTCATCACAATGTATGAAAAGTTGAATTTTGAGGCAATTCGAGACAACCTGAGACAATATGAAACAACTTGAGACAATGCGAGACATCTTGAGACAACTTGAGACAACTTGAGATGACTTGAGACAACTTTAGATGAGTTGATTCAACTTGAGACGACTTGAGACAACTTTAGATGACTTGAGACAACGTAAGGCAACTTGGTACAACTTCAGATGACTTGAGATAAAACTTGAGACGACTTGAGACAACTTGAGATGACTGGAGATAACTTTAGATGACTTGAGAAAACTTCAGACAACTTAGGATGACTTGAAACGACTTGATTCAAAGTATATTTTGATAAATGTGCGAAAAGTATTTTTTGGCTCGTGGGAGATTTATAGCATGATCCGAGTGAGAACATTTTTCCCACGAGGGTCGAACCTTGAGTTTCATCACAATGTATGAAAAGTTGAATTTTGAGGCAATTCGAGACAACCTGAGACAATATGAAACAACTTGAGACAATGCGAGACATCTTGAGACAACTTGAGACAACTTGAGACGACTTGAGACAACTTTAGATGACTTGAGACAACTTAAGGCAACTTGGTTCAACTTCAGATGACTTGAGATAAAACTTGAGACAACTTGAGACAACTTAAGACGACTTGAGACAACTTAATTCAACTTTAGATGACTTGAGACGACTTGACACAACTTGAGATAACTTGAAACAACTTGAGATGACTTGAGATAACTTGAGACGACTAGAGACAACTTTGGATGACTTGATTCAACTTAAGACGACTTGAGACCACTTGAGATTACTTGAGACAACTTGAGACGACTTAAGGCAACTTGGTTCAACTTCAGATGACTTAAAATAAAACTTGAGATGACTGGAAATGATTTTAGATGACTTGAGAAAACTTCAGACAACTTGGGATGACTTGAAACGACTTGATTCAGNCTTTGTGCATTACGAAAAAAATATGATTCTCGGAACGGTTTGGCGCGTTCGCCTGTTAGACCGGGCTTCACNGAGACAACTTCAGATGACTTGAGACAAATTGAGACGACTTGTGACAACTTGAGACGACTTGTGACAACTTGAGGCAACTTAAGACGACTTGAGACAACTTCATTCAACTTTACATGATTTGAGATGACGTGAGACAACTTGAGGTGATTTGAGACAGCTTGAGATGACTTGCGATAACTTGAGACAACTTGAGATGACTTGAGACAACTTTAGACGACTTGAGACAACTTGGTTCAACTTTAGATGACTTGAGACGACTTGACAAACTTGAGATGATTTGAGACAACTTTAGACGACTTGAGACAACTTGGTTCAACTTTAGATGACTTGAGACGACTTGACAAACTTGAGATGATTTGAGATGAATTGAGACAACTTGAGACGACTTGATACAACTTGAGACAACTTGATTCAACTTTAGATGACTTGAGATGACTAGAGACGACTTGAGACAACTTAAGATGACTTGAGACAACTTCAAACTAGTTGAGATGACTGGAGAAAACTTGAGACGACTTGAGACAACTTGAGACGACTTGAGACAACTTGAGATGACTTGAGGCAACTTGAGACGATTTGAGACAACTTAAGACGACTTGAGACAACTTCATTCAACTTTAGATGACTTGAGACGACTTGACACAACTTGAGATGATTTGAGACAACTTAAGATAACTTGACATAACTTGGAATGACTGAAGACAAGTTGATACAACTAAATTCAACTTAAGACAATAAAAATGGGCGGGTATGGGGGGAGGGTGCTAAATGAGAGTCTCTGTGCGCCCCCCCCCCCTCATATCTCTGAAAGGAAAGGAAGAGGCACACGACATATTTTCAACTGTGGACAGATATGTTGCGTTTTTTTGTGTTGGAGCTCACTGAAAATCTGTTTGGGAAATCAGGAAACATCCAGTATATTGAAAAATTATGTATATTATGAGTGATGGTGGTGACAATGGTGAACATATTATTATATTATATTAATTATTAATTTTTTAACTATTAATTATTATTTAACTATTAATTTTTTTTCTGTAAGCTCTGAATCATTCGGATGCCCAAGACTGAACGTGACCTGAATTAGTCACTATTTCTGAGAAATAATATTTTCTCTCCTCCTTTTTCGGGGGCGGTGGGGCAATCCTCCCTTTGTCAACGCGGCTTTTGTATTTGACTTTCAGACTTTCTCCTTGCTCCATTATCTTCAGGACAGGTCGTCCGCCTTTGACATTCACCCTCCTAATAACTAATCTCGTAACAGCTAAAAAATATAAAGAATAGTTTTTCATTCTTTGTGCATTACGAAAAAAATATGATTCTCGGAACGGTTTGGCGCGTTCGCCTGTTAGACCGGGCTTCACGGCCTTATGACAAACTCTACTATCTAATGAAGCAACCCAGTGGGATACTGGAGATACTGAGAATTTTGATATTCATTTCACATAGACAATACTCCTATGCCTTCATTCACACAGCGTAATCGTTGACAGGATTTCACGTTCGCGTTTTTCTACTTTTTTGGGATCTTGTACACCCGATAATTTGAGGAAAAATAGCATGGATAGCAAGTGAAAATTTGGTACGATTATAGCTCTGATTATATTAAAGATTCATATTTGTTATCCCCATTTTTCTTCAAGTTATCGTGTGTGCAAGATTGAAAAAAAAATTAAAAACGGAAATATCTCTAAATTTTAGTATGAAATGGTATGCGACCCCGTATACTGCTCTCTGATTAGCCGAGAGTAGATTGAAAGAAATTATCACGGATAATGTTGTTGTTATTTAATTGGAATGTGCCCCTCAGAGATGATTGTATACATGGGAAGAGAAAAAAATACCTATCAGATCGTCAATGAAAGTGGAATCGAGGGTCTCATCCTCATCCGTTCGACGGCGAAACACAGCGGGTGGCGTTTCGTTTGGTGGGAGCAGTGCCAAAGCCAAATTTTTTACGACGGCTTTCAACGTGTCAGCCTGGCAGGCTCTTGTATAAAAACACCGCTGAAGTTCATAGATTTTTTTAGTAACCTGACTTGTGATGGTATTCTGTGAATATTTGCTAATTAGAGATTATAAGAAGAGAAATCGAAGCGATGAGAATTTGGACGTGGTATAAGTTTTGAAACGGTTGCTGTATCGCTATCTTAAAAGCCGGAAAAAAGTCATAACTGAAATAATTATAGAAAACCATTGTCGGAATGTGACTAGTGCAGGTAAGTAATGAAAAACTGAAGATAGACCCTTTAATTGTAATAAATTATGTAATAATTATTCTATTCAGGTACTTTCAGGTTATTATATGAGGTAGGATTATCCAGATATGAGATCGAAATACTTCATGAACGGACATCTCTATAATTCTCAAAATTGTAAAGGTAACGTTGAAGTATTAATAAATGCATCCAATTTTTTGCTTCCGAATGGAAGCATTGCAATCGTTCTATTTTTCGATTCTCTAATTTCGCTTGGAAACGATGCAGAATGGGCTGAAACGTAAAAATACGAAGTTTGACCACCCCGTGTGTATGTGCGGGTGTCCACCTGGTGGTCAACTTTTAGAAAATTGGAGAATTAAAGGACTAAAATGATTCCGAAAAATGTCAAATTTTGTCAGATTATAGGTATTAATGACGACTAACTATGTGCTTAATTTCAGCCCAATCGATCCAGCCGTTTTCGAGCAATCGCAACTTGTTTCTCAATCGTTTTTCGCAAATATCTCGAAAACTATTGGACCGATTTCAATTTTTCTTTTTTCAAAATACTTGTCTTGATATCCCCTATCTCAAACAATCAAAATATATATACCGGTTCATTAAGAGTTTTCGAGATATTTCAATTTTTCTGTTTTTTGCTCGAAATGCTTGTTAGCACTCTCACTTTCTAAAAAATCAATATATTAACTTGAAATTTAGCATGAAGTTTGCTCTCTGCACTAAAATGTTTGGTATTGAAGATGGGCGAACCTTCATAAATGCAAACCTTCATAAATGCAGTGGGACAACTTTATCCTAATGATTGTGGGCGATTTTGAAGGATTTGAATATCAATGATTGAATATTTCTATAGCGGAAATCGGGTAAAATAAGGAATAGTGGCATCTCANATCGGTCGAGTAGTTTTCGAGATATACAAGAAGCAGCAATTACAAAATGGGAGGTTGAAAATTTCTCATTTGGCATGGAATACCTCATATATTCTGACAATCTCCCTCAGATTCCTCCCATTCTGAGCCCCGAACTGACCCGATAGCCTGATAAACGGTGCCGATACCGAAGATTGAATTATTAATTTTCCATTGCTTTAAATGGGAGGGGCGAAGAGAAAAAAGTTAAAATCTCGGAAACCAAAAAACTTAGCGAACTACTTGATTCTTAAACGAACAAGACAAACTTTAAAATCGCGGAATCGAAAAATGTCGGTCACAAAGTAGGCCCTTTGTACGTGAACTGACACATTTATACAAAACCTTCATAAATGCAGTGGGACAACTTTATCCTAATGATTGTGGGCGATTTTGAAGGATTTGAATATCAATGATTGAATATTTGTATAGCGGAAATCGGGTAAAATAAGGAATAGTGGCATCTCACTCTTACTTTACTCACTACCAAGAGTAGAGAAAGTAATAGCAATAATAATCTGAAGTCATTAGTTGTTAGCGAAGAAAGGAAGATACAAAGAAAAAGCAGAAAGTTGATGCGTAAGCTCATTCGATAAGCAGAGGTATAGGTATGCAGACGAACCAGCCAGGAGGTTCCCACCTGAAATAATAAGCAACAAGAATGAAAGATACTGCCACACTGATAGAGAAATTGCAAATAAACAATCGATAAACTATAACCACACATAAGTCGAATAGTTCGTCGGGTAATAAAATTGAAGGATCCATCAGTTTCAAAAAGGGCAAAATGGTTTCATCAGACAAGTACTATTACAGTACAACTCACTGTTTCGTCAGAGTTTTGAGGTGAAGCAGAGTTTCGAGGTGGAGCAGAACATCCTTTCTTATTCTTCTTCTTCATCTTCTTCTTCTTTCTTCTTCCACTAGTTTCAATTTCTGAGGTAGGAGTATGTGCTATTGTAGGAGGTCTGCGTGGAGTTAACGGGAGGCTCAGCCTCCCAGTTGGTGTGTCGTCCTTGGTCAGCAGGGTGTTCATTCTTCTTCAGATCCAGGTATTTATAATTTGAAAAGAATGTGTGAATATGTCAATAATTTGAGAATAGTTTACCGATACATTTGGATTGTGGGAAGAAACCGAAGGTGATGGCTCAGGTACTTGGGCATTTGAATTGGGGGAAGAAACCGAAGGTGATGGTTCAGGTACTTCCGCGTTGAGCGTTGCAGATGTTTGGTGGGTCTGTTCACCTTGCTCCAGGGCTGGCTCCTGAAATTATTCGGTAATGATCCTCTCTCCCGGATAGAAATTTCACAATAGGCCCTGATCAGGCTTTGATAAGGCATATATCGCCTAGCCTTATCAGATTTCTAGTCGGGTTTCGCCGCCTACCATCATTAGGCATTCATTAAATTCAAATTTTTTTTGATGTCCTCAAGAATATTATCGAGTTTTTTGAATATTCTCGCGTTTTCGGAATAATAAAAAAACAGATTTTATAGGAAGATCTAGCAAATTCCACAATTTTCCACGAAAATTTGATGAATGCATTCTGTGCATAATAAAATTAGTAGGAAGTTGCGAACTTTATAGTCAACGCGAGAAAGCATACCTCGATTTTCAAGAAAATTCTAGAAAATTCCCTCATTTTACATGTAATTTGACAGATTTCACCCGTTTTCCACACAATTTCAGGGAATTTGACAGTTCTACTGAAAATTTGAGGGAATTGTTGTTAATAGCTCGGAGATAATAAAGGAAATTGTTCCATTCTTAAGAAACACAGAGGAGACAAATTTCTGGATTCCAACGCCATAAGGTACTGGATTCCACGCCCAAAAAGTTCTGGATTCCAGTGACATTTCTCCTGAATCTCAGATAATTTTCTGAGAAAACCAGAGAAAAAAATCTGGATTTCAGAACCTGTTTCTCCAATACAGAACCCATGGAGTCACTTTGCTACTGGAATCCAGAACTCAGAGATTCTCAAAGTAGAAATTTCTGGGGCTGGACTCAAGAACCCAGAGATTCTTAAAATAAGAATCTTTAGGGGCTGGAATCAAGAACCCAGAGATTATTAAAATAAGAATCTTTAGGGGCTGGGATCAAGAACCTATTCATTCCAGCTCCCAGAGATTCTTAAAATAAGAATCTCTGGGAGCTGGAATGAAAAGCCACAATTCTTAAAATAATAATCTGTGGGATCTGGTTTCCAGAACCCCGAGAATATTACTTTAAGAATGCGGGTTCTGGATTTAAGAACTTTTGTCAGTGAAATCCAGCACCATTTTGGTTCTGGATACCAGGCCCTTCGTCACTGAAAGTCTTCTAGAACCAGAAGTTTCTCAATTACAGAACCCAGATTGTGGAAACCAGAGACTTTTTTTCTCTGTGAAATTATAAAAATTACATGATTTGAGCTAAAACTCGAGCAAACTCAGGGATATTCTGAAACGCTCGAGGAAATCCTCCGATTTTCTACAAAGTTTAAGAAAACTAACGTGTTTTCGAAAACTTTGAAGGTAATCTTCAGTTTTTGTAGGGAGTTTGAGAACATTAACGGGTTTTCGAGAAAATTAGATGAAATTATGGGGTTTCCGATCAAATGCTCAGGTTTTCTACGAAGGTCGAGGAAATTCTCCAGTGTCCTATGAAATTTCCGGGAATTTTCCGATTTTGTGGGAAATTAGAGACAATTCTTCGGTTTTATAGAAAATAAATTAGCCACTTTTGTAGAAACTCGTTGGAAATTCGACGTTTTTCCATAAATTTTCAAAGAAATTCTTCGGTTTGGTGAAAAAATTTGAGACATTTTCCGATATTATTGAAAATTGAAATAAATTCATATCCTTTTGACAACATTCTTCAATTTTACAGAAAAGTCGAGGAAGTTCTCAAATTTTCTAGAATTCTGAAGATTTTTAAAAGTAGTTGTGTGGTCTAGTTTCGTCAGAACAAGAATAAGCAAAAATTCAATACCATGTTTTCGTTAAATTGCAAGAATGTTTCCGCAACATTGTTATGGATCCGAATGTTCAAAAATATGAGAAAATTGTTCTAAGTCCTTTGGAAAATCTTGATATTTTCTGGAATACTCAGGGGTTCGCGATCTGTACAAAATATTAAAATATTTTCTAATAAGAAGTGCATAGATTAAAAAAAGGACGGTATTCAATGTACCGTCCCGGAGGGCGCAAAGTGACATTTTTCACCCGGTCCGCGGGGAAAAATCTGACTATGCGCCCAGGCCGGAACGGAAAATGATGTTCTAACTACGGAATTTAGGGTGAGTGACCGTGGAACAAAAGCCACACGGGAACACATCTGTGTAACCAATCAGGATTGAGCAAATAAAATTTGCGGTAAAATCTTGCGATCTGATAGGTTTTACGGATGCGTTTCCGTGGGGATTTTGGTCCATGGACTCCCCCAAAAATACAGGATCTCTACTCATATGCTTGACAACCTCGCCTGCGGCTCAGCTGATAATTCCTCAAGTGGGTAACGATCCTTTATTTTACTTCTCTAGATTAAAAAATACTATTGTTTTATTGTCCTCGTGCGAGGCCATGCCACATAGGTAGCTGGAAAATATTCATTGGATCAAGATTTTCCAAAGGACTTAGAACAATTTTCTCATATTTTTGAACATTCGGATCCATATCAATGCTGTGGAAACATTCTTGCAATTGAACGAAATCATGGTATTGAATTTTTGCTTATTCTTGTTCTGACGAAACTAGACCACACAACTACTTTTAAAAATCTTCAGAATTCTAGAAAATTTGAGAACTTCCTCGACTTTTCTGTAAAATTAAAGAATGTTGTCAAAAAGATATGGATTTCTTTCAATTTTCAATAATATCGGAAAATGTCTCAAATTTTTTCACCAAACCGAAGAATTTCTTTGAAAATTTATGGAAAAACGTCGAATTGCCAACGAGTTTCTACAAAAGTGGCCAATTTATTTTCTATAAAACCGAAGAATTGTCTCCAATTTCCCACAAAATCGGAAAATTCCCGGAAATTTCATGGAACACTGGAGAATTTCCTCGATCTTCGTAGAAAACCTGAGTATGTGATCGGAAACCCCATAATTTCATCTAATTTTCTCGAAAACCCGTTACTGTTCTCAAACTCCCTACAAAAACTGAAGATTACCTTCAAAGTTTTCGAAAACACGTTAGTTTTCTTAAACTTTGTAGAAAATCGGAGGATTTCCTCGAGCGTTTCAGAATATCCCTGAGTTTGCTCGAGTTTTAGCTCAAATCATGTAATTTTTATAATTTCACAGAGAAAAAAAGTCTCGGGTTTCCACAATCTGGGTTCTGTAATTTAGAAACTTCTGGTTCTAGAAGACTTTCAGTGACGAAGGGCCTGGTATCCAGAACCAAAATGGTGCTGGATTTCACTGACAAAAGTTCTTAAATCCAGAACCCGCATTCTTAAAGTAATATTCTCGGGGTTCTGGAAACCAGACCCCACAGATTATTATTTTAAGAATTGTGGCTTTTCATTCCAGCTCCCAGAGATTCTTATTTTAAGAATCTCTGGGAGCTGGAATGAATAGGTTCTTGATCCCAGCCCCTAAAGATTCTTATTTTAATAATCTCTGGGTTCTTGATTCCAGCCCCTAAAGATTCTTATTTTAAGAATCTCTGGGTTCTTGAGTCCAGCCCCAGAAATTTCTACTTTGAGAATCTCTGAGTTATGGATTCCAGTAGCAAAGTGACTCCATGGGTTCTGTATTGGAGAAACAGGTTCTGAAATTCAGATTTTTTTCTCTGGTTTTCTCAGAAAATTATCTGAGATTCAGGAGAAATGTCACTGGAATCCAGAACTTTTTGGGCGTGGAATCTAGTACCCTATGGCGTTGGAATCCAGAAATTTGTCTCCTCTGTGTTTCTTAAGAATGGAACAATTTCTTTTATTATCCCCGAGCTATTAGCAAAAATTCCTTCAAATTTTCAGTAGAACTGTCAAATTCCCTGAAATTGTGTGGAAAACGGGTGAAATCTGTCAAATTACATGTAAAATGAGGGAATTTTCTAGAATTTTCTTGAAAATGAAGGTATGCTTTCTCGTGTTGACTATAAAGTTCGCAACTTCCTACTAATTTTATTATGCACAGAATGCATTCATCAAATTTTCGTGGAAAATTGTGAAATTTACTAGATCTTCCTATAAAATTTGTTTTTTTATTATTCCGAAAACGCGAGAATATTCAAAAAACTCGATAATGTTCTTGAAGACATGAAAAAAAATTTGAATTTAATGAATGCCTAATGATGGTAGGCGGCGAAACCCGACTAGAAATCTGATAAGGCTAGGCGTTATATGCCTGATCAAAGCCTGATCAGGGCCTATTGTGAAATTTCTACCCGGGAGAGAGGATCATCAACGAATAATTGCAGGAGCCAGCCCTGGAGCAAGGTGAACAGACCCACCAAACATCTGCAACGCTCAACGCACAAGTACCTGAACCATCACCTTCGGTTTCTTCCCACAATCCAAATGTATCGGTAAACTATTCTCAAATTATTGACATATTCACACATTCTTTTCAAATTATAAATACCTGGATCTGAAGAAGAATGAACAACCTGCTGACCAAACCGTAATGAATATTTGAAGGAAAATATGGACATGGAAGTAGAGAGACAGGACGACACACCAACTGGGAGGCTGAGCCTCCCGTTAACTGCACGCAGACCTCCTACAATGGCACATACTCCCACCTCAGAAATTGAAACTAGTGGAAGAAGAAAGAAGAAGAAGATGAAGAAGAAGAATAAGAAAGGATGTTCTGCTCCACCTCGAAACTCTGCTGCACCTCAAAATTCTGACGAAACAGTGAGTTGTACTGTAATAGTACTTGTCTGATGAAATGATTTTGCCCTTTTTGAAACCGATGGATCCTTCAATTTTATTACCCGACGAACTATTCGACTCATGTGTGGTTATAGTTTATCGATCGTGTATTTGCAATTTCTCTATCAGTGTAGCAGTATCGTTCATTCTTGTTGCTTAATATTTCGGTGGGAACCTCCTGGCTGCTTCGTTTGCATACCTATACCTCTGCTTATTGAATGAGCTTACGCATCAACTTTCTGCTTTTTCTTTGTATCGTCCTTTCTTCGCTAACAACTAATGACTTCAGATTGTTATTGCTATTACTGTCTCTACTCTTGCTAGTGAGTAAAGTAAGAGTGAGATGCCACTATTCCTTATTTTACCCGATTTCCGCTATAGAAATATTCAATCATTGATATTCAAATCCTTCAAAATCGCCCACAATCATTAGGATAAAGTTGTCCCACTGCATTTATGAAGGTTTGCATTTATGAAGGTTCGCCCATCTTCAATACCAAACATTTTAGTGCAGAGAGCAAACTTCATGCTAAATTTCAAGTTAATATATTGATTTTTTAGAAAGTGAGAGTGCTAACAAGCATTTCGAGCAAAAAACAGAAAAATTGAAATATCTCGAAAACTTTGAATGAATCGGTATATATATTTTTAATTGTTTGAGATAGGTGATATCAAGACGAGTATTTTGAAAAAAGACAAATTGAAATCGGTTTAATAGTTTTCGAGATATTTGCGAAAAACGATTTAGAAACAAATTGCGATTGCTCGAAAACGGCTGGATCGATTGGGCTGAAATTGAGCACATAGTTAGTCGTCATTAATACCTATAATCTGACAAAATTTGACATTTTTCGGAATCATTTTAGTCCTTTAATTCTCCAATTTTCTAAAAGTTGACCACCAGGTGGACACCCGCACATACACACGGGGTGGTCAAACTTCGTATTTTTACGTTTCAGCCCATTCTGCATCGTTTCCAAGCGAAATTAGAGAATCGAAAAATAGAACGATTGCAATGCTTCTATTCGGAAGCAAAAAATTGGATGCATTTATTAATACTTCAACGTTACCGTTACAATTTTGAGAATTATAGAGATGTCCGTTCATGAAGTATTTCGATCTCATATCTGGATAATCCTACCTCATATAATAACCTGAAAGTACCTGAATAGAATAATCATTAGATAATTCATTACAATTAAAAGGTCTATCTTCAGTTTTTCATTACTTATCTGCACTAGTCACATTCCGACCATGGTTTTCTATAATTAGTTCAGTTATGACTTTTTTCCGGCTTTTAAGATAGCGATACAGCAACCGTTTCAAAACCTATACCACGTCCAAATTCTCATCGCTTCGATTTCTCTTCTTATAATCTCTAATTAGCAAATATTCACAGAATACCATCACAGGTCAGGTTACTAAAAAAACCTATGAACTTCAGCGGTGTTTTTATACAAGAGCCTGCCAGGCTGACACGTTGAAAGCCGTCATAAAAAATTTGGCTTTGGCACTGCTCCCACCAAACGAAACGCCACCCGCTGTGTTTTGCCGTCGAACGGATGAGGATGAGACCCTCGATTCGACTTTCATTGACGATCTGATAGGTATTTTTCTCTGTTCCCATGTATACAATCATCTCTGAGGGGCACATTCCAATTAAATAACAACAACATTATCCGTGATAATTTCTTCCAATCTACTCTCGGCTAATCAGAGAGCAGTATACGGGGTCGCATACCATTTCATACTAAAATTTAGAGATATTTCCGTTTTTAATTTTTTTTTCAATCTTGCACACACGATAACTTGAAGAAAAATGGGGATAACAAATATGAATCTTTAATATAATCAGAGCTATAATCGTACCAAATTTTCACTTGCTATCCATGCTATTTTTCCTCAAATTATCGGGTGTACAAGACCCAAAAAAAGTAGAAAAACGCGAACGTGAAATCCTGTCAACGATTACGCTGTGTGAATGAAGGCATAGGAGTATTGTCTATGTGAAGTGAATATCAAAATTCTCAGTATCTCCAGTATCCCACTGGGTTGCTGCATGAAATAGTAGAGTTTGTCATAAGGCCGTGAAGCGCGGTCTAACAGGCGAACGCGCCAAACCGTTCCGAGAATCATATTTTTTCCCAGTGCACAAGAATGAAATGAAAAACTATTCTTTATATTTTTTAGCTGTTACGAGATTAGTTATTAGGAGGGTGAATGTCAAAGGCGGACGACCTGTCCTGAAGATAATGGAGCAAGGAGAAAGTCTGAAAGTCAAATACAAAAGCCGCGTTGACAAAGGGAGGATTGCCCCACCGCCCCCGAAAAAGGAGGAGAAAAAATACTATTTCTCAGAAATAGTGACTAATTCAGGTCACGTTCAGTCTTGGGCATCCGAACGATTCAGAGCTTACAGAAAAAAAATTAATAGTTGAATAATAATTATTAGTTGAAGGGGGAGTCACTGAGTGCGCTGCTCTTCGTCCTTTACATATCTGATTTCGAAAAATCATTAAGAGCTCAGGGCTTCGAAGGATCGAACATTGATGGCCTCCGTGATCTCCTCCTTGTTCTCTTTGCTGATGATAGTGTTCTCCTTGCCAGAAATCGCCTGCTCTTTGCGAGCCTCCTCAGCGAGTTAGGAAACTATTGCCGGTCTAAGAACCTTGAGATTAATGTGAGCAAAACCAAAATAATGATCTTCAAAGAAAGAGGGAATCCAAGGGAGATATGTCCTTGAGATTATACGGCCAACCACTGGAACTTTTTAAATCTTTTGTTTACCTTGGAGTCACAATTAACACTTCTGCACAATCCAACTGTGCGCTTATCTCTGTAATTGGTAAATCCAAAATTGCCTCTAACTCTGTGCTGTCGATCCTACGCAGGTCTGGCACGAGTTCTTGGGATTCAGCGATGGCTCTGTTTAGTAGTGTAATTCTCTCGACTACATTGTATGCCTTCCCTGCGTGGGGGCTCCCAGTGCGCGAGAACATAGAATATGTCCAATCCTACTTTTTCAAGAGCCTATTTTCGCTGCCTCGAGCAACTCCGGGCTGGGCTCTTCATCTTGAATTGGACCTGATCCCTCTACAGCACAGACCTATGGCCTTGCTATCAAATTAGTTCATTAGTATCCTGAAGTCAGATGACTCCTATTTACCAAAGATTTGCCTTAGAAGACTATATGTGCTATCAAACTCCCCTCTTTCTTCCCCGAAGAATAATTGGATGCTGAGGCTCAGAGACTTTCTCTTCCAGTATCAGGCTCATGACCTATGGGGGAATTTTAATGCCGCGGAGTGGAAGATTGGGAAGGAGAGCTTACTCTCAAATTTCAAGCTCGCCCTCAGGCGCGCGGATTTCTCGAGATACGCTGTCTCAACATCATGCCAATTCAAATTACACCGTACTCCAGATGATTCTATTGTACACTATCTGCGGAACCGCCACCCAATGACCATGAAGAAAACGCTAGCACAAGTCAGGCTCTCCAATATTCATAGCTGTGCGCTTAGTCGAGGTCCTGACCTTGTAAAATTCAATTTAAGGATGAACTGTCCATGTTGCTCGCTGTCCTCTCTGGACAGCCTCCAACATTTCATTTTCGAGTGTCCTCTTTTTTATGATGTACGCATTAAGCACCTAACTAGACTGTACGATCTCATTGGCATATACAACCTTACTACAGACTTCTTCCTCATTGCTGAGTCCAGCTCCTCCTTTAGTGTATCCTTTTATAATTACCTTTATGATGCCCTCAAAGTCCGCATTGACTATCTAAAGTTCTTGGAGGATGAATGGGGTCAGTAGAGGGGTTGTATTCACCTTTTTTCAAATACCTGTCATACTTAGATGTCTTGCATCCCTGTTAGCTCAAATTACTTAATTCGTACTCTCGATGAGCTCTCTCAGCTAGCACTGATTTTGCATTGTTTTGTTTATCTTCTTTTGTANTAATGTGAGCAAAACCAAAATAATGATCTTCAAAGAAAGAGGGAATCCAAGGGAGATATGTCCTTGAGATTATACGGCCAACCACTGGAACTTTTTAAATCTTTTGTTTACCTTGGAGTCACAATTAACACTTCTGCACAATCCAACTGTGCGCTTATCTCTGTAATTGGTAAATCCAAAATTGCCTCTAACTCTGTGCTGTCGATCCTACGCAGGTCTGGCATGAGTTCTTGGGATTCAGCGATGGCTCTGTTTAGTAGTGTAATTCTNATGATGCCCTCAAAGTCCGCATTGACTATCTAAAGTTCTTGGAGGATGAATGGGGTCAGTAGAGGAGTTGTATTCACCTTTTTTCAAATACCTGTCATACTTAGATGTCTTGCATCCCTGTTAGCTCAAATTACTTAATTCGTACTCTCGATGAGCTCTCTCAGCTAGCACTGATTTTGCATTGTTTTGTTTATCTTCTTTTGTAAGAACTGTATTGTTGTTATATTTTTATTTTGTTCATCTTTTTCTCCTTTTTATTCCTTACCAAATATTCTTTTGTTATGCTGCGATATTTAAACGAATGTAATATCCTTTATTATTAATTTATGTTGAAATTTTTGTACCCCTCTATAGGATCTTTGTATCCTGGGAAATAAATATATATATATTAATTGTTAAAAAATTAATAATTAATATATTATAATAATATGTTCACCATTGTCACCACCATCACTCATAATAAACATAATTTTTCAATATACTGGATTCTTCCTGATTTCCCAAATAGATTTTCAGTGAGCTCTAACACAACAAAATGTAACATATCTATCCACAGTTGGAAATACATCGTGTGCCTCCTTTCCTTTCGGAGATATGAGGGGGGGGGCGCACCGAGACTCTCATTTAGCAACCTCCCCCCATACCCGCCCATTTTTTTTTGTCTTAAGTTGAATTTAGTTGTCTCAACTTGTCTTCAGTCATTCCAAGTTATGTCAAGTTATCTTAAGTTGTCTCAAATCATCTCAAGTTGTGTCAAGTCGTCTTAAGTTGTCTCAAATCGTCTCAAGTTGCCTCAAGTCATCTCAAGTTGTCTTAAGTTGTCTGAAGTTGCCCCCAAGTCGTCTCAAGTCATCTCAAGTTATCTAAAGTTGTCCCAAGTCGTCTCAAGTTTTCTCAAGTCATCTCAAGTAGTCTGAAGTTGTCTCAAGTCGTCTTAAGTTGTCTCAAGTTGTCTCTAGTCATCTCAAGTCATCTAAAGTTGAATCAAGTCGTCTCAAGTTGTCTCAAGTTGTTTCAAGTTATCTCAAATCATCTCAAGTTCTGTCAAGTCGTCTCAAGTCATCTAAAGTTGTCTCAAGTCATCTCAAGTTGTCTGAAGTTGTCTGAAGTTGCCTCAAGTCGTCTCAAGTTATCTCAAGTCATCTCAAGTTATATAAAGTTGTCTCAAGTCATCTCAAGTTGTCTCAAACCATCTCAAGATGTCTCACGTCGTCTCAATTCATGTAAAGTTGAATCAAGTTGTCTCAAGTCGTCCTCAGTTGTCTCAAGTTGTCACAAGTCGTCTCGAGTTGTCTCAAGTCGTCTGAAGTTGTCTCAAGTCGTCTTAAGGTATCTGAAGTTGTCTCAAGTTGAATCAAGTCGTTTCAAGTCATCCCAAGTTGTCTGAAGTTTTCTCAAGTCATCTAAAGACATCTCCAGTCATCTCAAGTTTTATCTCAAGTCATCTGAAGTTGAACCAAGTTGCCTCAAGTCGTCTTAAGTTGTCTCAAGTCATCTCAAGTTGTCTCAAGTCGTCTTAAATTGAATCAAGTCATCTAAAGTTGTCTTTAGTCGTCTGAAGTTGTCTCAAGTTATCTCAAGTTGTGTCAAGTCGTCTCAAGTCTTCTAAAGTTGAATCAAGTTGTCTCAAGTCGTCTTAAGTTGTCTCAAATCGTCTCAAGTTGTCTCAAGTCATCTCCAGTTGTCTGAAGTTGCCTCAAGTCGTCTCAAGTCATCTTAAGTTATCTAAAGTTGTGTCAAGTCATCTCACGTTGTCTCAAGTTGTCTCAAGTTATCTCAAGTTATCTCAAGTCGTCTCAAGTTTTCTCAAGTCATCTCAAGTAGTCTGAAGTTGTCTCAAGTCGTCTTAAGTTGTCTCAAATCATCTCAAGTTGTCGCAAGTCGTCTCTAGTTATCTCAAGTCATCTAAAGTTGAATCAAGTTGTCGCAAGTGGTCTCAAGTTATCTCAAGTTGTCTCAAGTTATCTCAAATCATCTCAAGTTGTGTCAAGTCGTCCCAAGTCATCTAAAGTTGAACCAAGTTATCTGAAGTTGCCTCAAGTCGTCTCAAGTTATCTCAAACCATTTCAAGTTATATAAAGTTGTCTCAAGTCATCTCAAGTTGTCTCAAGTTATCTCAAGTCATCTTAAGTTGTCTCAAATCATCTCAAGTTGTCTCACGTCGTCTCAAATCATGTAAAGTTGAATGAAGTTGTCTTAAGTCGTCTTAAGTTGTCTCAAGTTGTCACAAGTCGTCTCAAGTTGTCTCAAGTTGTTTCATATTGTCTCAAGTTGTCTGGAATTGCCTCAAAATTTCAGTTTTCATACATTGTGATGAAACTCAAGGTTCGACCCTCGTGGAAAACATGTTGTCGCTCTGATCATGCTATAAACCTCCCACGAGCCAAAAAATACTTTTCGCACATTTATCAAAATATACTTTAACGCACGCTCTTGAACATTACGAGCATTGTGCGGGAAAAGACCGTTTTACACACCCTAAACTGTTTCGAAAAGTGCACTTTTGAGGCACGAATGAAAAAAAAATTCGAGTGCGTAAAGCGTCGCTTCACTCACTCGGAATTCACTTTACACCCGACCTTGCACTTTACGCACTTCTTGCACAAAAACAACCCCGTCACCCCTACCGTTCCGAGCAGTGAATTCGGCAGGAGTCTTATCATCCTTCATATAACTTCTATGGCATCCATTAACACCCCCTATAAGGGTTCCCGTTGGGGGCTATTGGGTTAGAAGTGTCAAATAGGGACAAAGCCTCAAATGGAGAGTCATAACGGTCGAACAGGAACCAAGGGGTCAAATAGGGGATAGGAGGCTCCAAAACAAGAGGGCGAAGGTTAAAACAAGCAACTGAGGGTCAAACACGAGGCTGAAAAAACGATGAAACGTAAAATGCAGACCAAGGGTCAAACAAAAGGGTCCCAAGGTTAAATAGGAAGTTATAAGGGTCGGATAGGAACTAAGGAGCAAATACAAATTGAGGGTCAAATGATAGGTTGTGAAGGTCAAAGACAGGGGTCCAAGGGTCAAATAAGGACCTTTGGACACTTGTTTTAGACCCTCAGAACTTCTTATTCAATCCCTATTTTGAACAGAATTCGCTATCTATCTCATTTTCAGAGAGCTGAGGGCGGGAGTGGGGGGGGGGGCAAATCGGGAACTCTCGGTTAGCAGCTCCCCCCCATACCCCCCGGGTTTCAAGGAAAATTCGCTATCTCCTTTACTTTCGGAGACTTAAGGTGGGGGGAGGGGGAGGGGGGGTGACACATCGACAACTCTCGGTTAGCGACTCCCCCCATTCCCCTGACGGAATCATGCGAGAGTTCGACTTTCTATTTGTTCCAGCAGTGGAGAGTTGGGAGAGAGTTGGAGCCAAATAATAATATTACATATATTAGATGAAATTTTTTCTCTTTTAGGGGAGAGGGGCGCAGAGGTAGGGGGCGAAGGGGTTAGAGCCATATGATTATATTGATTATTTTTGATAATGTTTTTTTTTTGGAACAGAGGGGGGGAGGGGGGGG
>NW_021680564.1:30831-41951 GCF_001412515.2 Diachasma alloeum
AGGGGAGAGGGGCGCAGAGGTAGGGGGCGAAGGGGTTAGAGCCATATGATTATATTGATTATTTTTGATAATGTTTTTTTTTTGGAACAGCGGGGGGGAGGGGGGGGGGTTAGAGTTGAATAATAATATTGTTTATTTTTGATAGCATTTTTTTCTCTTTTGTAGCAGTTGGTGGAGGGGGTGGTGAGGGGTTAGAGTTGAATAATAATATTATAGTATTTTTTATAACATTTTTTTCTCTTTTGTAGCAGCGGGTGGAGGGGGGATGGGTGACGGGTTAGAGTTAAATACTAATATTAATTATTTTTGATAATATTTTTTTTTGAAACAGAGGGATGGAGGGGGAGAGGGCGATGGGGTTAGAGCCAAATAATAATCATAATTATCTTTTTGAAAGAGTAGAGAATTGGGATCGGGTGCATCACCGGGCCAACTGTCTACTCTCTACAAAAGTAGAGAGCAGAAAGTTCACCCGGTGACGCACCCAGCCCCAACTCTCTACTCACTACAAAAGTGGAGAGTAGAAAGTTGGCCCGGTGACGCACCCGACCCCAATTCTCTACTCTCTCAAAAAGATAATTATTATCATTATTTGGCTCTAACCCCTTCGCCCCCTCCCCCTCCATCCCTCTGTTCCAAAAAAAACATCAAAAATAATTAATATTATTATTTAACTCTGACCCTTCTCCCCCTCTGCTCCAAAAGAGAAAAATTTTTCATCAAAAATAATTAATGTGACCTTTGAGATTTTAGTATACTATTAGTTGTATCTTAAAATCCCCGGGTTGTCAGTTGACCCTTCCGCCTAGCTAGCGATACCGGTGAGCTTACGGGTCGTTCACTCACGGGGGAACTAATCGGGAAGGGAGATTTATGAATGTTTCTCCTCCCAAATAACCAGTAACACTCCAAGTTATCCAACCATGAGAATATAATCAACTAATAGGAAGGTTACGCGACAAAATGGGTTAAATGGGTTCGGCGTATGCGGATCTAGATTTTTGGGGAAGGCCAACGTCTGGACATTTCGACCTCCCACCGTACTCTGCCTTGGAGCAGAGTCGCAAGGCGGTGGCAAATCCATAATGCTTGATAAGCACTCCCACGGTTTTACCTTCAAAGAGCTCAGGTTGACTCTTGTTACACCGTGTGACTGCTTATTCAGCATCGGACCCGCAAATACTTTTGTTATTGAAATATTGATTAAACAATTCCGACGTGTGGATGCTCCACACGTCACATTAATAATATTTGTTGGCTCTAACCCCTTCGCCACCTCCCCCTCCGCCCCTCTGCTCCAAAAGAGAAAAAACAAAAAATAATTAATATTACTATTTAATATTCTAACCCCTCACTAGCCCCAGCCGCCCCTCTGTTCCAAAAGAGAACAAATTGTTATAAGAAATAATTAATAATATTATTTGGCTCTAACCCCTTCGCCCCCTCCCCCTCCGCTCCTCTCCATCAAGAAAGAAAGAAATGTTATCAAAAATATTTAATGTTATTATTTGGCTTCAACCCTTAAAAATGGAAGTTTTCACCCTTTCCCAAACGAAATAAAAATTATTAATGAGTTCCCCAAACAATTCCTAGTAAATGTATATAATTTTGGTCTCCTTCTGTAATACTCGTTCGCCGAATAAACGTATTTTCTAATTTAATTAATAAAGATAATGAAGTCCTAAACATCCCCAATCCATTTCCAAACGATTATCATCAATGAAAAATAATGATTAATCTTTCGTCGACCGAGTATATAACGCTGACTTAACCGACCAAGTCGGTAATTCAACGCTGGCGCCATCTCCCGACATCTCCCCACCTGGGCTCTTATTGCCATACATTACATTATTGATTATTTATTATAATTGATGGAAAATAACAAATTAAACGCTGTCAATTAAAATAAATAATTTATCAATCAACTTTTTCATCATTTTTTCATTGAATTTCAGCCGTTTTCACCCAAAACTAGCATGCCCGCAAGCATACCCGCTACATCCACGCTACTCCGGGCATCCTAAATCGCCAGGGAGCCATTTGTTTGAAACGGAGCGCGCGGTGCTGCGCGCGTCTCGACAAATAAATGGTAATATCTCGAAAACTATTAGTGATAGAGACATGAGTTAAAAACCGTTCTGTTCATCTCGAAATTATCTAAATCTTTGCTGCTGCATGTCTCGATGACTTCTCAATAGTTTCCGAGATATTTTAATCCAAAGTGACCGCTCCAAGGAGCATTTTGTTAATAATCAAAAAGCACACCTTGGGACTTGATCACATTTGATCTACGCGTTATTCTGAGCATTTAAAAAAAATCATCGAAATCGGTAACTTATGACGAAAAATCGACAACAAACCTCTTTTTCCGACGCGTTCCGACTGGACTATTCTTCGCTAAGACACGATGCAGACAGCGTGGTGGAGTTTACTTTACTTTTAATTATTTTTCCTAATTGATTCAAAGTGTTGATTTTGATTTACGAGTGTCAAAGAGGTGAGTACAATCCAATATATATATTCATTTCCTATAATTGTCGGATTTATTAATGATTATGACGTATTTATGATAAAAGGAGATGTGCGCATGCAGTGACGAGAAATACTCGTAGCGTCATTTGAATGTCAACGGATTTATCTGGTTTTCCCATTTGCCCTCCCACGTGAAATAATTTTCTCTTATTTTTTATCTTCAAAGTAATTATGTTTTCTCAATTATATACAATGAACCCCTGAAAAACTTTCGTTTTTCAATTCTAATTACGAGCCACTAAGAATAACAAAAAGGAAAAAAGTATCTTGTAGTCTGCATGAAATAGCAACGATGTACCCATTTTGAAAAATGAATAAAATCCAGGAAAATTACCTTCAACATTTTTATAAGAGTTTTTTGCAGATCTCATTCTACTCTACAAAAAAGTTTTGTGCTACAAATTCTCTATTCCCTTTAGATTTCGAGATATTTTTGAAAAATTATTTTTTAATTTTCTAAACTTTGGGATGATAAAGAAAAGAACGGGCGATCGACCAAAAATGACCGTTTAAAACTTTCTGCTTGTATTTTCCATGCCAAAATACATAGAAACATGAAAAAACAATAATTTTTTCGAAAAGTGAGAAAATTTCCGACAGAATCTATAGGTTCAAAAATTTTTTTTGTCATTCTTAGTGGCTGGTAATCAGAATTGAAAACAAATTTTTTAGAAGAAAAAAAATCAATCTTGAATACCTCCACTAATAATTGAGTTGGAGAGCTCCGTTTGCGCTCATTTTTCTCCTTTTGGATTGTCCTTTATGATCCTTTACGATAAAAAAATAGAAAAAAAATTTCAAATTTTAAGGCAATTTTTCATATACAGAATTGACAGATTCGCTCATATAGAAGATCCTATTAAAGAATTCCATAGCTTTACTGTGTACTTTTTTTTAGAGAATATGTCCAATAGAGACTATATTATAGAAAATATCAATAAAATTTCATCATTCAATGCAATTTTTCCCATTGATATATTTTCTATAGGATT
Source organism: Diachasma alloeum (assembly GCF_001412515.2). Lineage (NCBI taxonomy): Eukaryota > Metazoa > Arthropoda > Insecta > Hymenoptera > Braconidae > Diachasma > Diachasma alloeum. Next base: position 34,356 of record NW_021680564.1, read on the forward strand.
TCTCGACATGAATTCTGCAAGTTTTTCCGCACTATTTTTCTCTTCCTTTCACTGAAAAAAATGAAATGAATAAACTTTAAAAAATAGAGCCGAGGAATTTCTATTGATTCTATTGATTTTTTAATAGAATATTTCCCATTGAACATTTCTATTGAAAACAACGCACGGATAAACTGTGGAGTTTTTCAGCACTATCGGCTTAAAACTTATGGAAACTTCAAGAGACATCTAATCGAACCTCTTAACGAATTGACTAGGTTTTTTATGAAATTTTTCCCTACGTAAGCTGCATCTGAATTCTCTATTCTCAAATTGAAATTCAATTCGATAGAACCGTTCATGAAAATTCTCATTTATCTCGCAAATTCAATAAAATTGAGATTCTCAAGTTGAACGATTACCCGATTGCGATTTCTGGTTGAACTATATAACTCATTTTGAAAATTCAATATTATATCGAATTGAATTTTTAATAGATTGAACATGCAGAACAATACCAATTGCTTGAATTTTGACGATTTTTAAACATTTTCACCGCCCCGAACTTGAAAGTTGTAATTTCCTTGCAGATTAAAAAAAAAAAGAATCATTGTTCAATAACAAAATAATTAAAAATTTCATGTAAATTTGCTTTCGTTAGAAATTTCAAAATTTTTCAATTGAAATTTCAAGAATAAAAATCATATCCTACAGGTGATAATTTTTGAATGTACTGGATAGTTTTGAATATGAAGAAAGAATTTTTTATTCTTTCTGTAGCCTCATTTGATTAAATGAATTGATTCATTTCTTTCCTACCTGGGATGAATTTCAGATACGCCCTCTGGTAAAATAATTCAGCGAATTTCCTAATTTAAATTTTTTTCGAAGTGACGGTTTAATAAACTAAAGCTGGGTCGACCGGGCTTCGCAGTGTAGTTAAGAACATGAAAAAATGTTCCTTCCTACTGAATGAACATTGATAGGTCAATGAAAGTTGGAATTTTCAAATTCGTCTGGCGATGGAACTTTGCATTCCATTGAATTTGTAATCCATACTTTTTATATTTCTCAATAATTTCCGTTGTTATATCTATTTCAAAAATTGGGATTCCATAGAATATTTCACAATTCAACGGATTCATCAACAACAGCATGCACTTTTAAACATTTTTGAGTGAAATTTCCGGTAGGTACAATGTTTAGAAATTTTTATCACATCGTAGTTCCACTGAAATTTCAAGGAATTTCCTGATTGAAAATTTCAAATTTAATAGAAAAATCTATGGAAACTATAAATTTCAGTCTAACTATTGCATGGAAATTGATACTAATCAGGACAATTTAGCTGAATATATTCATGAATTTTCAATTAATTCAAAATGCTGGGTAATTTGATCCGAAATATTCACGCCTTGATCGAAAACTCATGTAAGTTGACTAACAAGGAACACTAGGGAGGTGTTCCCCTCCGATTTCGATGAAACTCATATATGTTGTAGAGGACTCGAAACTAAGCGACAAGTATTTTTTTATCGGCGGATACGCAGTTTTAAGGGGGGAAACCATGGTCAGAAGGTGACCACTTTTGGGGGTGATTTTTCAATTCCACCTATAAGAAGGGAATTTTCGTAAATGTTCATTATGGGAATAAATAGCTCGTGAGGAATTATGAAAATCACAATCGATAGTTCCTCCGGGGGTTGAAATTTGGAGGGTAAACTTCATTAAAAAAAAAAAAAAACTATGATTCAGAATTTTATGAAACCAACTGCGTTGGATGGAACATGGAAAAATGCGGAAAGCCTGTTTTTGGTTTTTCCCCAGAACTGAAGTTTTCTAGGGTGAAAAAAATAATTTCCTGGCAACATCATCCACCAAGGTGGTGGGGTTATTTATTCATTCCATTGAGGTAATGTATAGCTTATGAGAAATCGTGAGAATATCCAATAATAGTTCCTCTCGGGGTTGAAGTTGACGGGGTAATTACCCCCGCGAAATAATATTTTTTTATCAAACAACTATTGGCTTTCACGGAAATGATTGCATCGGAAGAGATATGAAATAATACAGTATCCCTTTTTATGAAAGAATAAAATTGGATTCCAGATATTCCAAGCCTCAATTTTGATTTCAATAATCCGCACGTGAAAATGATATTTTTCCAAAATTCGGCGATAAACGAATAACGATAAAAATAGATCAAAGAAAAGATTCTCTGGAACAAAATTTCCTTTTTCTTCAGGTACAGCAACAGGGTGGTTATATTTGAAGAAAAAGCAGTGACGAGTACGAAAAAAAATTTGCTAAATAATCGGAATTTTTCCATATCGTTCAACGAATGATTGAACTTGTTTTTTTCATATGTCGGAGGAACCGGGGTAATGGTTCTAAGAGACTTCATTATTATAGTATATATGTGATGATAACACACTGCTGAAAGCGATAATAAATCCAAACAAAATGCAAATAGCCGTGCACGCGTCACCTATATCCAAAAATAGGTAATCCATCATGCAGTAATCATGTATTATTGATAACCCTGAATATTATTCACTTCCATTTTGCGCAGCGTTCAGTTTACGTAAACACATCACGGCAAAACTGTCTCTTGTTAATCGTATATTCCGAATTCTTTCCATCATGAGATTCAATCCTATAAACGTTATTAAGATCCTCATGGCAACATTTGAAGTGCTGAATCTTGGCGAAACCCCTGTGACTAATGAAGAACGAGAATTGGCAACTCATTTCGAGAATATATTGCAACGAACTATGGAGGAATATAATGGGGTGGAAATTATTGAAGAATCAACTCTTGATTTCCAAGAGCCATACAAAGACATCGAAATGATACCAATTGAGGATACAGAATTTCAACCACATCATAAAGAATCATCTGATAGTTGTTCAGAGGATGACGAACTTGTAGATTATGACTATAAAAAAAGAGCAGTCGAACACTGGAGGAGTGCAAAAACATAGAAAAATCTGTCTATAAAAACTGTTTCCAATAAATTCAAAAGAGTGAAATCGGTCCAGCAATTACGTCGTTGGGCACATCAAGTCAATAATATCAAGATATTCGTTTCAAGGCCTCGGCATGGTGGCTACATTAGTTCAAAAGAGCTCATCGCATCACATCTCGCAAGATTACTAAATTCGTCACACGTAAAACAATGGAAAATCAAAAAGATTTACAAAAAACAGCGGATGAATTCCTGCAACAGATCAAACCATATTTTGAGATTTATGGCTTGCAAAACATCTATAATTCTGATCAGAGTGGTTTCCTATTAGAAACGAATTCGGGGCGAACTTTGGCGGAAGAGGGGTCTAAAGAAGTCTCATGCATTGTACAATCTGTAACATCAACGACACACAGTTATACCATACAACCCACCATATCAGCAGATGGAAAATTATTGTCACATCTCTTCATTGTTTACAAGGAACCTTCCGGAACGTTTGGTCTGAGGGTTCAGGAGAATCTATTCAGACCTTCTAATGTTTACATAACGGCTTCAAAGTCAGGGAAATTGACGTCTGGTAAGACGATATTTCAAACTTAAGATGTAACAAACTTATTTGTACTGATTGTAATGTTCATCCCATTGCAACTATTCCAGAGCACTTTAAAATTTGGCTGGAAGAAGTATTCTTTCCAAACGTGGGACCAAAAAGTCTACTGTTAATCGATTCATGGAGTGGACATTGCTCTCAAGTGATAGAACAGGCAACTCCTCGGAATAAAGAATTATTAACTATGTTAATCCCCAAAGGAACTACCGGAAAAATTCAACCTCTTGATGTGTACGGCTTCAGGATTTGGAAAAATTACGTCCGTCATTTTTCAGATACGGTTGTTCTCTTAAATCATGATATTAATTTGCATGCGCGGAATAATGTGATCAAATTGCAATCTTTAGTCCATAATCAATTATCATCACCGAGGTATCAAAACCTATTTCGTTACGCTTGGTTCCAGAGTGGCTACATCGCTAAAAAACCAGAGGAATTTGATAATCCTGTCGATTTTGCCTTTGGACAATCTTCTAATCCAAAATGTGAAGTTGATAGTTGTTCTAATGTTACGGTAGTTAGATGCTCGTGGTGCAGAAAGTCTCTCTGCATGCACCATTTTTTTGATGAATATCAATTCTGTACTAATTATGTTCCCTAATAAACTATATATACTGTAACGTGTTATTTTTGTCTTTCGACCGTTCTGCGGTTTCATTTAAACATCCAGACGAGAAGTCACTGCGAAAGCGAAGCGAGAGTCAAAATCTAGGTTTTGTTCAACTATTTATTGAGTATCTTTTTAGTTTGTATTGAATCATTCCACTCCACCGTTCATCGGAGCACATCGGGGAATCTGGATGAGCCTAAACGAGGACTGGGAGGAGATGCAAGAATTTAGATGCTGAAATTGGGTCTCGGAGCAACGGTTTTGCAGAGTCTGGGGTGGATCTGGAGTTTGAATATCCCCGCCGGTTGAGGAGTACGCAGGTTGGCCGTGTCGCGGCGCCAGCTACTGGAGCCAGAATTGGAGAGCTCGAGTACCGAATGAATCTAGGCGAAAATAATGTTTTCGGTCCATTGTTAAAGGATCCGAAACATAAATTAAGGGTTATTTATCATTATGCGATTTGTGAGTAGTTGGAACTACATTTTTATCGCTTGGTTTTATCCCTGTGGATTTGGAGGGAAAATTAGAAATCACGTGGTTGCCCGGTGTGGATTCCGGTGGAGAGAGAGTTGACGTCGTCATTACTCTCCAATCAAAAGTCTCTTCGGTGAAAGTAACAGCCAATGAGAGGGCTGGATTTTCGGCAATCGAGAAAATGTGCCATCGAGCGTGCCGAGGAGATTACTTCTCGTTTGGATGGCGAGACTGACAGTTCGAAAGTTTTTTTCGTGAATTATAAAAATTATTACCGTGTTCCGGCGCCCGAATTCTCGTTGTCTCCGACATCTTTAGTTGACGATTATTGGGAGTTCTAATTTTTTTCTGGAGAATTTGTTGCTGAGACTTCATCAGTTCTGGTGAGCGGTGGATCTAATTAATCGTTAATTCATTGATTGTAATAGAGAGCGAGATCTCGTTAAATTAGCTTCCTTTTGGACAAACGGTTGTCGTCCATGGCGAATGACGCCATTAGATTTTTGGCTTTCGGATTTTGACGAGATCTAGCTTCTCGCTCAGCGGAGCATTCTAACGGTTTCGGGTAAAATTCAGTGAACCTCTTATTTTATCAATTTACGTGTTTTCTAGAAATATTTATCTCGGAATCTTCCGATTGAAACTCAGTGTTTCAAATATTGGTTGTAAGTAGCAACTCTCGTTTCGCATTCACTTTGGAACAAATTCGGATATCCAAAGTGGAATTCTCGGGGCAATTTGTCAGCTTCAGGGAATTTTCGCATTATCGCTGTTCGTATATTACTTTATTTCTTTGATTCAGAATTTTGTCATTACAGAACAGTGAAGGAATTATCGACGTGATTTGGAATCACAGCGTCTTTGTCGATGCTTGATTTTCGTGTTGTTGTATCGTGTAGCCGTGACCTTGCGTTAGGCAGATTCACCGGCTCTGGTAATTGTTATTAGTNAGCAACTCTCGTTTCGCATTCACTTTGGAACAAATTCGGATATCCAAAGTGGAATTCTCGGGGCAATTTGTCAGCTGCAGGGAATTTTCGCATTATCGCTGTTCGTATATTACTTTATTTCTTTGATTCAGAATTTTGTCATTACAGAACAGTGAAGGAATTATCGACGTGATTTGGAATCACAGCGTCTTTGTCGATGCTTGATTTTCGTGTTGTTGTATCGTGTAGCCGTGATCTTGCGTTAGGCAGATTCACCGGCTCTAGTAATTGTTATTAGTATTTCTCGTGGTAATCCGAATCGCGTCGTTTGAGAATTAGACTACAATTTTGAATTATTTTTCTCGCAACAGTTTTCGTTGTTCTTCTTATCGATTCCTTTGTCGTGACATTTCCATTGAGGTAATGTATAGCTTATGAGAAATCGTGAGAATATCCAATAATAGTTCCTCTCGGGGTTGAAGTTGACGGGGTAATTACCCCCGCGAAATAATATTTTTTTATCAAACAACTATTGGCTTTCACGGAAATGATTGCATCGGAAGAGATATGAAATAATACAGTATCCCTTTTTATGAAAGAATAAAATTGGATTCCAGATATTCCAAGCCTCAATTTTGATTTCAATAATCCGCACGTGAAAATGATATTTTTCCAAAATTCGGCGATAAACGAATAACGATAAAAATAGATCAAAGAAAAGATTCTCTGGAACAAAATTTCCTTTTTCTTCAGGTACAACAACAGGGTGGTTATATTTGACGAAAAAGCAGTGACGAGTACGAAAAAAAATTTTCTGAATAATCGGAATTTTTCCATGTCCGTTCAACGAATGATTGAACTTGTTTTTTTCATATGTCGGAGGAACCGGGGTAATGATTCTAAGAGACTTCATTATATATGTGATGTATAGTATATGTGATGATAACACACTGCTGAAAGCGATAATAAATCCAAACAAAATGCAAATAGCCGTGCACGCGTCACTATATCCAAAAATAGGTAATCCATCATGCAGTAATCATGTATTATTGATAACCCTGAATATTATTTCACTTTCATTTTGCGCAGCGTTCAGTTTACGTAAACACATCACGGCAAAACTGTCTCTTGTTAATCGTATATTCCGAATTCTTTCCATCATGAGATTCAATCCTATAAACGTTATTATGATCCTCATGGCAACATTTGAAGTGCTGAATCTTGGCGAAACCCCTGTGACTAATGAACAACGAGAATTGGCAACTCATTTCGAGAATATATTGCAACGAACTATGGAGGAATATAATGGGGTGGAAATTATTGAAGAATCAACTCTTGATTTTCAAGAGCCATATAAAGACATCGAAATGATACCAATTGAGGATACAGAATTTCAACCACATCATAAAGAATCATCTGATAGTTGTTCAGAGGATGACGAACTTGTAGATTATGACTATAAAAAAAGAGCAGTCGAACACTGGAGGAGTGCAAAAACATAGAAAAATCTGTCTATAAAAACTGTTTCCAATAAATTCAAAAGAGTGAAATCGGTCCAGCAATTACGTCGTTGGGCACATCAAGTCAATAATATCAAGATATTCGTTTCAAGGCCTCGGCATGGTGGCTACATTAGTTCAAAAGAGCTCATCGCATCACATCTCGCAAGATTACTAAATTCGTCACACGTAAAACAATGGAAAATCAAAAAGATTTACAAAAAACAGCGGACGAATTCCTGCAACAGATCAAACCATATTTTGAGATTTATGGCTTGCAAATCATCTAGAATTCTGATCAGAGTGGTTTCCTATTAGAAACGAATTCGGGGCGAACTTTGGCGGAAGAGGGGTCTAAAGAAGTCTCATGCATTGTACAATCTGTAACATCAACGACACACAGTTATACCATACAACCCGCCATATCAGCAGATGGAAAATTATTGTCACCTCTCTTCATTGTTTACAAGGAACCTTCCGGAACGTTTGGTCCAAGGGTTCAGGAGAATCTATTCAGACCTTC
>NW_021680564.1:42279-106867 GCF_001412515.2 Diachasma alloeum
ATTGAAACTCAGTGTTTCAAATATTGGTTGTAAGTAGCAACTCTCGTTTCGCATTCACTTTGGAACAAATTCGGATATCCAAAGTGGAATTCTCGGGGCAATTTGTCAGCTTCTGGGAATTTTCGCATTATCGCTGTTTGTATATTACTTTATTTCTTTGATTTAGAATTTTGTCATTACAGAACAGTGAAGGAATTATCGACGTGATTTGGAATCACAGCATCTTTGTCGATGCTTGATTTTCGTGTTGTTGTATCGTGTAGCCGTGACCTTGCGTTAGGCAGATTCACCGGCTCTGGTAATTGTTATTAGTATTTCTCGTGGTAATCCGAATCGCGTCGTTTGAGAATCAGACTACAATTTTGAATTATTTTTCTCGCAACAGTTTTCGTTGTTCTTCTTATCAATTCCTTTGTCGTGACATTAGACCTTGTAGTAACCCGGTCAGTTACTTTATTTTTTGACTTCTTGATAGATTTTCCCATTTATTGACTTTCTTTACATTATCTTTGACTAGCATTCTATTAATTGACGGATGACGTTGAGGGAATTGATTTTATATCGAGTCATTAGATCGGTGTATGAATTTTGTGATTTTCTGATTGTGATTTAGAGCATAACGGAAAGAGAAATAATCCGAAAATAACGGGGTTTAATTAATTAGATAAATGATTCACATTTTGATACTGGAATTTTCTAGAAATTGATTAAATAATATTTCTCCCCGAAAGTCTGAATCTTCTTATCATTTATTAGTAATAAGGAACCCAGTCATTTCAGGGTAATTTTTATTGAGAGCGGATTTTGTGGAACCCAGCCGCCTCCGCGGTTGATCTGAGCTGTCGGCGATCGCTCTCTCATCGTTGTTTGTTTTATCGCTCGTTTGATTTCGTCTTCGATTTTGGTGAACGTTTCATACGTTCTGGCGCCCAACCTTTGGTTTGTCGTTTGGGTCGCTGAGGGCTGCGTATCTATTATCTTCCGCAGAGGTAAGAAATACGTCACAGTATATATATATATTTTGAATAATTCATAGTTTTCGACAAAATTAAACTTGCGCCTCTGAAAATTCCAGTTTCGAGCAAAAAAATGAAAAACCANATAGATCGCTCTCTCATCGTTGTTTGTTTTATCGCTCGTTTGATTTCGTCTTCGATTTTGGTGAACGTTTCATACGTTCTGGCGCCCAACCTTTGGTTTGTCGTTTGGGTCGCTGAGGGCTGCGTATCTATTATCTTCCGCAGAGGTAAGAAATACGTCACAATACATATATATATTTTGAATAATTCATAGTTTTCGACAAAATTAAACTTGCGCCTCTGAAAATTCCAGTTTCGAGCAAAAAAATGAAAAACCAGTTTCCGCATTTTTTTTTGCATCGGGTGCTCTTCCTACTGGGCTATCCGGCCCCTAGCTGCATTCTTTCATGTTTTTTTCGAATACTATTGGTTTTATGCAAATTTGAACAATATTTTTTTTTCTCTGAAAGATACAATTTTTATGAGGGTAGTTAACCCCCAAATTTGAAACCTCAGAGTGAGTAGTGATAGTTATTTCCATCATTCCTCCCCAGCTATTCATCAGTTGGATAAATTGAATAAATAACCCCACCACCTTGGTGGATGATGTTGCCGGGAAATTATTTTTTTCACCCTAGAAAACTCCAGTTCTGGGGAAAAACCAAAAACAGGTATTCCCCATTTTCCCATGTTCCATCCAACGCAGTTGGTTTCATAAAATTCTGAATCATAGTTTCTTTTTTTTTTGAAAAATGAAGTCTCTACAGGGGTAGTTTACCCCCCAAATTTCAACCCCCGGAGGAACTATCAATTGTGATTTTCATAATTCCTCACGAGCTATCTATTCCCATAATGAACATTTAACAAAATTCCCTTCTTATAGGTGGAATTGAAAAATCACCCCCAAAAGTGGTCACCTTCTGACCATGGTTTCCCCCCTTAAAACTGCGTATCCGCAGATACAAAAAATACNGGATTCTGACGGCTGGGCGAACTGCCTGTGCCGGTAACTCGGCAGTAGGGCCAGAAGAAGAATATCCATGGATTTTTGGAGTGGGGGACAAGCATATGAGTGGGAATTACGTAGAGNAATTGAAAAATCACCCCCAAAAGTGGTCACCTTCTGACCATGGTTTCCCCCCTTAAAACTGCGTATCCGCCGATAAAAAAAAATACGTGTGGCTTAGTTTCGAGTCCTCTAAAACATATATGAGTTTCATCGAAATCGGAGGGGAACACCTCCCTAGTGTTCCTTGTAAGTATTGGTTTCCGGCTACTCAAAAATTTCATTGTTTCATTGAAGTTTCATTGAATTTTTAGCGAAATTTGAAATTTTGTGATTGTTTTTCCCTAAACAGAATTCAATTTCACTCTCCCGGAAATTACTAGTCGAATGTTCATGAAATTTAATGTTTTTTTTTTCAATATTGTACACGGAAATTCTACACAGTCGTTGGCCAAAATTTCACTTTTCTTCACTTGAAATGTTCTTGAGTATCAATTTCGCATTGCATTTGTCTGATGCTAAACTTATAGGATTCTATCAAGTTGGAACCATGGAAGATGAATACTATCTGATAGATATGAATACTTGTCTTGTGAATTTTCTTCGAATCCGGCTACTGATGGTGAAGATTCACAAGGAGACTTGCTTCCAAATCCACCTTCTCCTTATAACTTCCTGGACGAGATGATGGATGAGTCAATGGATGATTCCAATAGTGAAATCCCACTAGAGCAAGTATCACGCAATCCGTTGAAATTATACAGCAAGTCGATCGTATCGAGCTTAGTAGACCTACCCCTGAAAATGATTATCCTGAGGAAACTGCGAGGAGGCGTTGGTTGCGCCAGCAGTGCAATAGACGAGCATATTTGGATGGGAAATATTTTGACGTCGATTATGAAAATTCAGACTTAGATGGTAAAGGAAATGTTAAAGCTGTGTGCCAGCTGTGTACGAATACAAGGGGTATCGGTGGTCACTACGCAGTTTCAGCGAACTTCGTTAAACACATCGAGGTGATTCAAATTTCCTGATTACTCGTTTGAGGTTGATAATTTCACAAAATCGCTTAAAAAATCAATTACATTCTCTTTCCTTTTGAAATGAAAGTTATATTTTTTCCGCGGTGAATTCCAACTTCATGCTCAAGAAATATAATTTAATTTAATTACGTTTATCAGTTGTGATAGATTTTTAAGTGATTCACATCTAGTATAGAAAATGGTACTGAAAAAACTTTTTCATGCATAATTGAATCAATTGGAAACATCATATGGGGTATTCCATGTGAACTCACCGAGGTCAAAACCCTCACCATCGCNGAAGTCACGGTGCTATGAGAAACCCAGTGGTTTCTCGGCGCAGAGTGCCACCCCAATAATTCGCCCGCTAATTAAAAAATCNAAATATTTTCAGATTTTTTGAGGCATCCTATGGGCAGCCATGTTTTTCTTCAAGTTTTACCTTCAAATGCCTGTAACTTCCGTAAAAATCAACCGATTTAAGTTTTTTTTCTGCAAAATGTGCGTCTTCGAACACACTTTCCATATAAAAATATGCCAATTTTTTTCAATTCGTTCTTCCATCGATTTCCTTAGGAAATCCTCAAAAAACTTCAAAAAACGCGTCGTTTTCAAAGTTGGACCCTTTTTATATTTTTCAAAAAATTTCAGTAAATATATTGGACCAAAATAAATTTTTCACCAAAGGCCAAAGTGGGATCTCTACTAGAACACACCACTCGGAAAGATTTATTGTTAACGAATTTTCAAAAAATCATCAAATTGTTCCAGATTCGAATATAATGCAGTGATTCTTCAGGCGGTAAATTCAAGTATTGCTTCTGCGTTCAAATGCGAACAGAATTTTGAAATTTTTGAAATTTGTCATCCCGGATTCATATATTCCAATTAAAAATTACGGCCACGAAATGGGAAGCCCACTTTGGCCTTTGGTGAAAAATTTTGTTTTGGTTCAATATATTCACTGAAATTTTTTGAAAAATATAAAAAGGGTCCAACTTTGAAAACGACTCGTTTTTTGAAGTTTTTTGAGGTCTTTCTGAGGAAATTGATGGAAGAACGAATCGAAAAAAATTGGCATATTTTTATATGGAAAGCGTGTTCGAAGACGCACATTTTGTAAAAAAAAAACTCAAATCGGTTGATTTTTACGGAAGTTACAGGCATTTGAAAATAAAACTTGCAAAAAAACATGGCTGTCCACAGGATGTCTCAAAAAATCTAAAAAAATTTAAGAAGTCATATTTTTCCATATACAACCACAGGAAAAATCGGCAATATAATTGACGATGGTGAGGGTTTTGACCTCGGTGAATTCACATGGAATAGCCCATATGCAAAAATATTCCTCGAAACCCATGTTTAAAAGCTACGAATTTTTCAAAAATTATTATCTATATATACAGAAAAACCTAAACGTTAATTACGTTTAAGAACTCGTATTTTACGCTTTCGGAAACGTATTTTACGTTTGAAGTTGAAGCGTAAATTACGCTCAAAATCGCCGTAAATTACGATTACATAAACGTAATTTGCGACGATTATGAACGTAATTTACGATTGTGAAATCGTAAATTACGCTCAAAATCGTCGTAATTACGATCACATAGACGTAATTTATGATCTCGTAGTCGTAAATTACACTCAAAGTTGCCGTAAATTACCATGATTTTTTCGTATTTTTTATAAATGTAATTTACGTTTTGATAAACGTAATTTACGCCTTGATAAACGTAAAAGACGGTTTGTTTACACTGCTAAAAAATTTTGTCTGAATTTTCCGTGCCAAATTCTGGAAATTTTTATCGTGTTTCAATTCCACTGAAATTTCAGGAAATCTTGTCATTGAAAATTCAGAATCTCGTGGAAAAATAAAACAGAACTGTAAATTCCCGTTCCATTTTTGCTGAAAATGAATAGAAAACCAGAAAATTGTGGTAAATATATTCTTGAATTTTCAGGATAGTGACACTGAATGCGATTTAGAGGGAAAACAACTGGAAATTTGATGCAATTTAAGGGGATACTACTATGATTTTTAAAAGTCGTGGGATATTAGAGTGGGATTTCTCATGGATTGAAGATCGATTATACATGTCTAAGAACGAATAATTAGTGCAAAAAACTAATTGTTTATTGTTTGTTTGCCCCGCAGACGCTTAAAATGTTGAAAACAGTCCAGGGCTTCCAATTTTTGACCTGCAGAGTTTGTTTTCAAAATTTTTGAAAAAATGTGTACAATAACAATTACGAATTAGTTTTTTGAAATTCGACTCCTGCACAGCTAATTCCGTTTTGTTTACTATGAAAATTTGCGCCATTCATGTAAAATAGGCAGAAAAATTATCCTTAAAATATTAAAAATATATTCTTGATTGTTTCAGAAATATTTTTCACGCTATTCTACATGAATGGTGTAATTTTTTTATTAAAATAATAACGAAATTAGCCGTGAAGGAGTTAAATTTCAAAACAATTACTCGCAATTGTTATTGTACATATTTTTTCAAAAATTTTGTGAAAAGAGAAACCTCTGTAGCTCAAACATTTTAGGCCCTGGACTATTTTCAACATTTTAAGCGTTTGCGGGGGAAACGAACAATAAACAAGTCGTTTGTTGCACTAATTATTCGTTTTTAGACATGTATTATCGATCTTCAATGTATGAGAAATCTCATTCCAATAGCTCGCGATTTTCAAAACTCAACATAGTGGTCTCCCCTTAGCACTGAATATTCTTGTTAGATTAGAGAAATAAATTAAGGAATTCTCGTCTTTATGCCCCTTAAAATTCTGGAATTTCACTGAATTTTCAGTGAAACCTGGAATTTTATGATTTTTTTCCCTAAATCGCATTCCGTGTCACTCCTGAAAATTGATAGTCAACTGTCCATGAAATTTAATTTTTTTTACTAGTGTAGGCATAATTTACGTTTTGCTAAACGTAAATTACGTTTTGCTAAACGTAAAATACGGTTTGTTTAGGCGTGTGACGTATTGGGATCGATTAATTTAGTAATTAATAATATGAAAGGATCATATTACCACTGGAGGAGAGGAAAGAGAAACATGATTTCTCCATCCTGCCATCCAGACATTAGTCAGCTATATCATGGTGTCTTTTGGACACCATGATCAGCAGTCACACGGTTTTCGCAAGTCCAGTTCAAGTGAACCGAACTGTTTGACTGTATTAGTCTGTGTCAGTGATGACACAAAACAGTTTTAGTGGAGAAAAACCGTGAGAATGCTTAGCTCAGCAAACGGAGACTTTGACGAGTTTGGAGGAGCTCTCTGGACTCACCAGAGAGCAGAGCACGATCAAGAGCGAAACACAAAGGATCTGTCAAAGCTCAGGCCTTCAGCCATACAAGACAACAACGAGTCAGGGTCTCAGTCGAGTCAAATCAATATTATAGAACCGCCTTATACCGACCCATTGAACACTACCGTGTATAAATTGACCACCAATATACAGCTATTTTACCTACATCTAGTACGATGGATTTAGTATCGTTAATCCTTCCTCTATCCTTGTTCGAACATCCCTCCGAGTGAGCGAACTCCCCGTGAGCTCACCCCCGAAACTAGCCGGTCAACATAGGGTATGATGGCCCTAGGAAAGAAAACCTTATTTCTATTTGTGACTAATCTCTGGGACTAGTCACATGTTAGATCACCCAGGATTAATGCGGTGGGTGATCTAATTCATAACGTCACATTGGCGCCCAACAGCTTTTGGGCACTTATTCGGAGAATATAGTGCAAAAGCAGCAAATCAAGGAGTTAAAAAATGACATTTATTTGATGTGCAAACAACCAAGGACTACGTTGAAGGATCAGTGTTGAGCGGTATACGCGTGTATTAAGAAGAAGAGCCGACGGTCGAAGCAAAGAGACACGTCTCAGTTTGTGATAACAAACACACACTAAGTTTGAGTGCCGAACTCTTTTCACATTATTGTACGAGAGTGAAAAAAGTGTCGAAGCGGAAGAATTGGATTTTTCCGAGCGACGACAACTTTACGGACCCATAAGAGGACAACAGCAGTGTGAAAAGCAGAGATAACTAGCAGAAAGAGGCTAGCGGAGACAACTACCACTGACAACTCGCCAAGGCTAGTAGCAGAGACAACTAGCAGAGAAGCAACGCGCAGAGACAACTCACCGGAAGCAGAGAGCCTATAGAAAGGGCATTACCAGCAGAACCAGAACGAGAAAATGTACATCTGGCTTTTACTAGCCGTTTTGGGGTTGTGTAAGTACAATAAAGTCTCAAAATTCCTCCTACGCGTTCACAACGATCCCTGACCAGTCGGGCTAATCGACGCGACCGACGGAACGACGACTCGAGACCGTACCTCTCAAACTTAGAGCTAATTAAAATCGACATGGAGGGAGTGTCAAATGGGGTCACAACGGGTGTCACGACGGACCCAGTAAACTCCACGGCATCGACGGCCACTCCACCAGTAGTATCGTGCACGGCGAGCACGACTGCAACGTTTTCAATGGAAATATCTAGAATGAGCACACGCTCGAGCGCGCCAATGCCAAGAAGTTTCCCCCAACCGTTCTCATTTACCTCCCCAACAGGAAATTTCGCAGGGTTCAATAGACCAGATTTGGGGCTGCGGCAATCGACCTCAGCCTACGGAATTAATTACGGGTTCAATAGACCAGATTTGGGGCTGGGGCAATCGGCCTCAGCCGACGGAATTAATTACGAGTTCAATAGACCAGATTTGGGGCTGGAGCAATCGGCCTCAGCCTACGGAATTAATTATGGGTTCAACAGATCAGATTTGGGGTTGAGACAAAATAACCCAGCATTCGGCATGGGTTATGGGTTGGGAAGACCAGATTTAGGCGCGGGACAAACGTTTGGGGTGAGTTACGGACTTGGTAGGCCGGAAATGGGACTCGGAACCCCAATGTCAGGAACAGATCAGGGATTTGCCAGGACAGACTTCGATCTCGGAAGCGCAAGCGCAACACCCGGAGCAAATGTGGAGGCCACAACCCCCAACGGCAATCCTGGGGGCGCAAACACAGGGCCAGAGTTCAACCCAGGTCTCGGAAGACAAAGTTATGGATTAGGAATGGGCTATAACCCATGGGCAGATCATTCCTATGGAGATGATCAAAGAGTTAGAAACGCGATCAGACCACTGCCAAGATATGAAGTTGGGGATGATGTAGAAAGATTTATCACGAGTCTGAATATGTCACGAAGACTCTTAAAACCGGGAGATGAATTTAATTTTTTACACCAATGTTTACCAAAATTCGGCCCCAACGTAAGATTGGCAGTGGAGAGCGCAATCGGAAGCATCAATTCACTAGATGACCTCGTCCTGAAACTTCGTCTTTCATTCGGGACTAGAGATAATTTGCGTCAAATTCTCGGAAAAATGTCACGACTCTATCAACAGTACGGAGAGTCGGTGACAGATTACGAAGCGCGTTTCAGAGCCCTCCAATTAAAGGCACAAAGTCGACTCGACACAGATCCGACGGCAGACTACGGGATTACCATAAAGGGGATTAAATTAAATATGAGGGAAGCCTTCCTCGCAGGACTCAGGAACGACATCAAAAACATGATGTTCCCTCTGGCACCTGCCTCTTTTGATGATGCCGTCGGAATCGCAGTGACGATCGAGTCAAAACTCAAAGAAACCGATGATTTTGAGCAACTGAGAAGGTTGCACGCCAAAACAAAACTGTTTCAAGGGCAAGGAAAAATTCGAGCAATGAAATCGATCGATGACGACACCCTTGAGGATGATTTGAGGGCAATGCAGATTAAAGTCACGATGTCAGATAAATCCGACGGGCAGAAACACGGCCTTCGTAATGATAGAGGCAAGCCAGCCTACAAGGGGGGAAAACAACAGGTTGATAAGCGAGCGAAGAAACCCAACACTGGTGATATCACTTGCTATAAGTGTTCGAAGCCCGGACATTTTGCACGGGATTGCAGAACCCCAGCCCATCTCATCGGGAGACAGCCCCCACGTGATGAAAAATCTAGCAAAGAGAAAGGGGAGACCAAGCACGGCAAAACGACTCCTGCTGCAGGCCCTCCCAAAATTTAAACTAGAAGTGAGTCCGGAGAAACTGCGCGATCTGAGACTCGGAGACATGGGCGAGTCAAATGCGCAGAATAAAAAGGTTATTTATAAAACCGCCCATGTGAATTTCCGCGTAATGGAAATACCCCCCGCCCAAGTTCATTTAAAGGTTAACAAAATGAAGGGGAGGGAGGGTAAATTTTTCGTAGACACGGGGGCTGATATAAATCTTGTAAGGTCAGATAAACTCAGCCCAAAAGTAACAATAAATCGCGGAGAGATAATAATCATAAAAGGGGTTACACCGGGGAAATTAAAGACAGTAGGGTACGTAACTTTGGACGTAGAGGGGATCGAGGACAAATTCCATGTCATCGACTCGAGTTTTCCCCTTTCAGAAGATGGGATGCTGGGCAAAGAGGGTACACACGTTCATAAACACGGAGTCAATTCCTCTTCCGGCTAGGACAGTTAAGCTCGTATACGTTAGAGTAGGTAAATTCGACGCAGACGTCGGTTACCTCCCGCGAAGGGACATCAAAAAAGGGGTGTACTTCGGGGANGGTTACACCGGGGAAATTAAAGACAGTAGGGTACGTAACTTTGGACGTAGAGGGGATCGAGGACAAATTCCATGTCATCGACTCGAGTTTTCCCCTTTCAGAAGATGGGATGCTGGGCAAAGAGGGTACACACGTTCATAAACACGGAGTCAATTCCTCTTCCGGCTAGGACAGTTAAGCTCGTATACGTTAGAGTAGGTAAATTCGACGCAGACGTCGGTTACCTCCCGCGAAGGGACATCAAAAAAGGGGTGTACTTCGGGGAAGCGATAGTGAAACCTAAGAAAGGTGTAGCTTTTTTATACGTCTACAATACCCGGGAAACCGAAGAGCGATTTAAAGTTCCATATGTCGAACTCGAAGATATAGAATCAATAGCGACAGACGCGGAAATTAAAGCATTTTGTGAATCAGAGAGTTCGAATGATCAAGGGCAAACAAATAGGGCCGATAAGATCATTGAACTCCTCAGATTAGAGGGCCTAGATGAGGAAGAGCAAGAAAAGGCGAGAAACCTTGTCAGATATAACCCTTGGGTATATAAACTGGATGAGGAAAAATTAAAACCAGCAAATATACCAGGGTATAAGATTAAATTGAAGGACGATGAACCGGTCGTCGTAAGACAATTTCGCTTGCCGTTCCACATCAGGGATAAATCCAAAGAAGAAATAGATACCATGCTAGAGACCGGTATCATTGAACCCCCTGACTCACCGTATCATTCCCTGGCGTGGATGGTACCGAAGAAACCAGGCCCTGACGGAGAAAAACGGTGGCGCACAGTAGTCAATTTCCGTAGGCTAAATGAAAAAATGGTCGCAGATGCGTAACCGTTACCGAACATAACGGACATTTTGGACCAATTAGGGGGGATGAGATACTTTTCAACATTCGATCTGGTGTCAGGTTTCCACCAGATCCTGTTAGCCCCCAAAAGCCGCCCCAAAACTGCATTTTCAACCCCAGCGGGACATTTTCACTACACTAGGATTCCAATGGGAATCGCAAACGGTCCACCAGCCTTTCAAAGGTCAATGGACGTAGTCCTCTCAGGTTTACAGGGTGTAGGACTATTTGTATATATGGACAACATCGTAGTTTATGGGAAAACCCTTGAAGATCACAGGATAAAATATAAATCATTTGTCGATAGACTTCATAAAGTACAAATGAGCCTGCAGCCCTCAAAATGCGAATTTTTAAGAGAAGAAGCGACCTTTCTAGGGCATTGCGTAAGCGAGGAAGGGATAAGACCCAATCCAAAAACAATCGACCCCATTTTGAAATACCAAAGACCGAAAGATAAGAAAGGTATTAGATAATTCGTTGGTCTAGCAGGGTATTATCGGAAATTTATGGAAAATTTTGCGACAAAAGCGCGCCCTCTTACCGAACTCTTAAAGGAAGAAGTTCCATTCGAATGGGGGGAAAGACAGAAAAACGCGTTTCAATCAATAACGCGAGAAATAACGTCATACCCAATATTGAGACACCCAGATTTTTCTCGGCCATTTGTTGTCACGACGGACGCATCAGATTACGCAGTCGGAGCAATTCTTAGCCAAGGCAAGATAGGCGAAGACTTGCCCATTAGCTATGCGTCACGAGTGATGACACAGCCCGAGAAAAACTACACGACAACGAAAAAAGAACTGCTAGCGATTATTTTTGCGGTAAGACAATTTCGACCATATATTTATGGTCGAAAATTCACGCTTGTAACCGACCATCAGCCGCTCGTACGGCTGAGATCCACTAAAGATCCGGGAGCTCAACTGCGTCGCTGGCTGAACGAACTAGAAGAATACGGTTATGAGAATAAATATAAACCGGGAAAAATGAACTTAAATGCCGATGCCCTATCTCGTAATCCGATACCCAAAGTAGAGAAAGAAAGAAACGTCGCCGTAATCAGCGGAATGAATCCACAGATATGGGACGTGCAATGCGGGGATGCGATATGGTACACCACCATGCTAAGCGGCGAGCGAGTAGGCCCATGCGTCGTCGAAGCAATGTGGCCTGATAGCAAGGTACATGTCATGCGAGGAGCAAGACCAGACATTGCCCGCGGCGAAAACATCGTGGCCGTAAACAACCCTCTGCCGGACTGGGATCCGACTCAAGTAGCAATAGATCCATCGGACAATTACCCAGACATGGATGTCGGCGACCTAGTATGGTACAAAAATGTCTCGCCATTCCGAACGGTGGGTCCTCACGTAATTACAGAAATATTATCTCCCGACGTAATTAAAATTAAAACGGGGAACGCCGTCACACATGTACCCAAATGCCGAGTTGTGTCGGTAGATCAGGAACCGCAAGAGATAGCGGCGACTAATAGGAAACCTCCGAGGATACCCGAAAGTAACCTAGAGGTTCCGAAGAAGCCACAGCCGAAAAGAAAACGAGGACGCCCCCGGAAAATCCACGCTAATCCATCTAGCAAAGAATCAAGGGAAGAGGAGATAGAACAGGCCTCCAAGAGACCAAAAAGAAATATCCAATCTACACCACCACAATATAGAGAACCATACTCGGAACACGAGGTGTCTGAGCCTGAAAGCGAGGCTAGCGGAAGCCTGTTCGACCCCACCCAACAAACCCTATTTCCTTCAGACGACGAAGAAATGCCCCAAGTCGATCCAAGGGCGACGGCAGCATCAGATGAGGTAAGCAATGACCTACAGAACGAAAAAAAAAGGGGGGCCGACACAGCGAAAGAAACGAGTGGGAACGATGATAACGGCCAGTGTGACGTACCACCAGAGGACGTCAACCCTGATCAACGGGACCCACCGAGCGGATCCGATAACAGTGAGGGAGAGGACTCCTCACCACCGGACGATGATCCGCAAGAACAATACTTCTCAGAAGAAGAAGGCAATGAAAATATCGAGTACAGTAAGACACATGTGACTGAGGAAAAGGAAAATTTCACCTTTTTCCTCTCAGCTGACTGTGAACTCGATAATGCATGCCTGAGAGTCCTTGTAGAGAAGAATTAGGTGAGAAGAGAACACCTGACGGCAGCACCCCGAAAAATGGGTGATGTAATCAGGTTGGAAAAAGCACACAAAACTGGCCTTGAGCTAGTAATCAAAGATGACACCGAGGGAGAAGTCCTTGAAGAAAACATAAGGACAGTCATTAACAATTTCCTAGAAGCATTAACCACGGAAAATATAGAAAAAGTCCGTATGGTCCACGATTCTGACAGCCTAACCGAGAGGGCAAGAAAATTTATTCGAATCCGCCTAACAGAAGGATTGAGAGGGACAAACAAGCGAGTTATCTTATGCGCTCGCCTGCTTGAAGTGCCTACGGCGGAGGATCGTATTCCAATCGTGGAAGAGAAGCATATGTCAGCGATAGGAGGACACAAGGGCATCACGAAAACCTTGTATGCAGTAAGCCTCCAATACTATTGGAAAAGCATGGCTGAAGCTGTCAAAGATTACGTAAATTTTTGCCAGATATGCCAAAGAAAAAAACTCGTGAGAGAGAAGACGCGACACCCGATGATCATTACAGACACACCGACGGAGGCATTCGAAAAAGTGTCAATGGACATTTACGAACCCTGCGGGAAAAGTGATAAAGGTTACGCGTACCTACTCACCATGCAGGACTGCTTAACGAAATATGCCCTTGCCGTACCGTTAAGACGCGAAAGAGCGGAAGACGTAGCGCGCGCCCTTACGCGGGGACTAATTTGTACTTTCGGCGCGCCCCAGGCACTCTTGTCGGATAGAGGCGCGAATTTTACGAGCGCGATAACGGCGGAATTTTGCAAATTATTTAAAATACGCCAATGCCTTACAACCGCATACCACCCCCAATCTAACGGATCCCTAGAACGGAGTCATCACGTCCTAACCGAATTTTTAAAGACCCAAATCGGAGATAGCGGGGATTGGGATAGATGGATAGATATGGCGATGTTTGCATATAATGCCAGCGTACACGAAAGCACCGGCTACACACCTCACGAGTTAGTTTTCGGGGTTAAACCACGAATCCCGTCAGCAAGATCACTCGAGGGGATAGGGGGTAAGCCGTATCGAATACTATTCGAAGAACTCACAGACGGGTTGAGAAGAGTACGCGATAAAGCTCGAATAAACTTAATAAAGTCAAAAGAGAAATCGAAAAAATATTACGACAAGAAAGTGAAAGAAACCAATTTCGAAATAGGAGATCACGTTTGGCTCCTCAAAGAACCGAAAACCGGAAAAAGAGACGATGATTGGAAAGGTCCATATCGTATTTTAGAATTGCTCGAAAACAATAACGTGAAAATTCAAACCGAAAAAGGGATTAGGACAGTTCATCGCGATAAATTGAAGAAAGCACGACTCCGGGGAGTGGAACGTGCGCCGGAAAATCCAGAACCCGACCCCCCACCCGAGACATCAAATCAGTAAAATGAAAGGGAAACTATAAAAGGGGAAAATTATCCAAAAGAAAAAAACAGGATTGTAGATAAATAAATAAACAGTTTCGTTCAACCCTTAAATTTTCTCTATTTTTTTTCTCTCTCTTACAAAAAAAAACAGAGAAATCCGTTGAAAAATAAAAAAATAGAATAAAGACGGAAAAACCCGTTTTCCATAGTGGCGCTCGAACACCAAGAGCCTTATCTCCTTCTCCGCGGGGTCAGCGAAAACGATGGGTTCTGAAAAAGAAAATGAGAGTAGGAACAAAGATTCTTTTCCTCACATTTCAAAAAAAATAATAAGAAGGAAGGAAATAACCAAGAAGTTAATTTCCCTTTATTATTGAAAAATAAAAAGAAAACAGAGAAATGGACTGACAGGGAGCATTACCGCGTACATACTCGAAGTACTCGTACCAAGTAAGGGCGTCAACGATCTCGTCACCAAGCATAGGATCCCCGATTAGATATCTTAGATATTCAAGAGGGTCATCCCCATATTGAAACATACGGGGAGCCTACAAATAAAAATAAAAATAATAATAAAGAAAAGCGAATAATTCTGAAATAAGAACGGTCCAAACAAAGTCATAATAACAAAAAAAAAGACTCTTACCACTGGACAAGGGGCCTCAAGAAAAAGTCTTGACAGGCAGAAATCGGCCGAAAGCCATATCTTTAGATTCTTCAAACGTTGTGCAGCACGAGCCTGAGCAGTGCCGAGGATCTCGCGGGCCCGATCCCAACAAGAGTCAAAAAGAAGCTCGTAAAGGGTACTTGTTCGTGGATCCGATAGCACCGAAACCTGGTAATGCCGCTCCAAGGCAAGGGTAAGCCAAGTATCAGCCAGTTCTTGAATCTCAGCCCACGGATAAGGCTAGAAAGAAAAAAAAAACGAACATAATAAATAAAAGCAAGCCACCCTTGAAAGAAAATAAAAATAATCTTTTTCAAA
This sequence comes from Diachasma alloeum, assembly GCF_001412515.2. Taxonomy (NCBI): domain Eukaryota; kingdom Metazoa; phylum Arthropoda; class Insecta; order Hymenoptera; family Braconidae; genus Diachasma; species Diachasma alloeum. Next base: position 57,366 of record NW_021680564.1, read on the forward strand.
CAATCAACTTACCGGGCCAAGAACCTTAGGAGAAACATCCATCCCGCGACGTGTAGGTGCATCACACCAACATGGGGTACCGGTCACCCGACAAGCATACCGTTGACCGTCGAGAAGGTCATAAAACCCAAGCCCAAAATAATTGTTCGTGAACATATAAGGCAAGCAACGGGCCCGGCGATACTCCACGATTTCCCAGGGGGTGGCTGGATGAATGATCTCTGGCACCCACCGACGAGCGAGCGTGACAAAAACCGGACCGCGTCGGACGAGGAAATTCACGAAAGGAACAACCTTCATCAGCTCTTCGAGCACTTGTACGCGGGGGTCATCCTCCGAAAGAGGCATTGAAAAGACGGGGGGGGCACAATAAAAGAAACAATCACGAAAAGTAACTTCACCCTCAGCAGGCAAAGAATAACTGACATCTCGGGATGTACAGGGAAACGGTGAAGCGATGATTAGAAAAATTTTTTTGCAACGTTGCTCGGCGAAAACCGATAAGGAATAACCTAACACCGGAGCAAGGGTGAAGGCAATTACGTCACTGCCCTCTCATATGAGGGAGGGAAGGGACTAAAGTGAAAAGAAAAAGGGAGGGAAAGAAAATGGAACACCCTTATTAGAATTTTTTTTTATTTCATGCAAAAAGAAAATATAAAAACCTGCTCAGTATCCACATGGGCGTTGTATAAAAATAAGGCACTATGAGAGGTAGACAAACGGCCCTTCAGATCGCAACATAAGACAGCAACTCTGAAAATAAATGAAAATAATCAGTTTTCCATCTATATGAATCATATGAGGGAGAAGAAAAGAACCCCTGCATATGAGAGATATTGGAGGAAGAAAAAAAAAATACTAACCAATCAGTCGAAAAATCCGGGGGGGGGGGAGAAAGCGAAACCCTGGCCGTTCTCGCTCTGCGCCTGGTACAGCCAAAGTACACCGAGCGATTCCTCGACCCTTTAGGCCGACCAGCACCTGGCCTAACTCCACCTCGCCCCCGTTTGGCAGTCCCACCCCTAATGACACTCTGCAAGGGTCGAGGAGCAGCCTCAGAGCCAACAATTCCACCCTGAGCCTCGTTGGATGTACCGGGGCGAGCCTCAAAGGATACACCAGGATGAACCTCAAGGGACTCATCCTGGAGAGCTACGAGAGACTCGTCAATGACGTCAGGGAGCTCATCCTCAGTGGAAGGATGATGCTCGGGCAACGGCCCGATGGCAGCATCCCGATGCACCGAAAGGTCATCGTATAGGGAGGGGAGCAGGGGAGAGTACGCAAATATACACCACCATGCGCCCCACGACAAGGCGACTGGACAACACAGCATCGATGCGACACGCGCGGCCACAGCTGATGCAAGCGACGCATACGCCAGTCACACCCAAGCGGCGAGTGGGAATAACACGGCAACGTCTGCCGAGCGCGGGAATCAGGGTGGGGGAACGTTTAAATTTGAACATAAGTAGATCTTACCGTTCTCCCAATAAAATTCTTATTTTCAGTTGATTCCTCAAAAACAATTAGGAATTCAACTGGAAATAAGAAGGGGAGTGAATGGTGAGAAACAATTTGCATAAATACATAGAAAAATACAATAAAATACATAAGAATAATAAAATTAGAATATTTTACGGTGGTTCAGGCTCACCGAGAGCCCAGAAACGCCGGGTGTAGAGATAATACGCATCGAAGGCGAAAACGGAATGTTATCCACGAAACATGCGGACTTACGCATATACCACACCGTATGGAAAATGGCCACGCACGTCCATCTAACAGAATTCCTGAATAAGAGACAAACCTTCATGGCCCAATGGTTTGGGATGAACCGAATATGCAAGGAAATAGGAACTAGCTGCACCTTTAAGGCACAGTTAACCCAGGCCATGAAGAGAATAGAAGGATTGGGCGAAACCAACCAACATATGCAGGATTTACTGTTAGATGAGAACGAAAGAGAAAAACGCGCAGTCCTTGGGTTTGTAGGGAAAATAAACAAAATATTTTTCGGTACAATGGACGAGGACGACGCGGAATACTACGACGAATGTATCCAAAAATTGCAAAACACAAGTAGCGAAACCTTGGCCCTTCTGGCAAACCAAACGCACATTATTGAATCAGAATTCCAATCCATTAGATCAAATCTTAAACACATTAATGATACGATCATGATAGTAGAAACACAAATCCGAAGTGTCGCCAATAAACTAACCCAAGAAATTGACAAAATAAAGCAAATCGAAAGAATAGAGAGCATTCTTGCAATTTTCGATACAGAACTAAGCGAGTATGAAGTAGACACTCAGATACTGATAAACGCCATATTATTCGCGAAGCGAGGTCAATTACACCCGTCAATAATGTCACCGCAGAACATTATCAAAGCAGGAGCGGAAGTGATTAGAAACAANGAACACTCGAGGAATAGAGTTTCCAACCCCCCTAGAAAATTCATATATCACTGAATTGCTCAAACTCTCAGACCTTACAGCGTATCTCCATAAGAAAAAGGTCGTTTTTATCTTAACAATACCCTTAGTAGAACTAACGAGATACGCAGTCTATAAACATACGATTTTACCCATGAAACTTAGCAACAATACAACGCCAATGGTCGTATTTATAACACCCACTCATCCCTACACAGCAATTTCAGAACAAGTCAATACATTCTTTAAATTAGGAAACGACGATGTCGACCGATGCAAAAGAGGATCCAAGGAACTCTTATGCAAAAACACACGTCCGATCTATGAAGTAAATAATAATAAGGATTGTGAAGTACAAATGATTACCAATCCGAAGTTCAAAGGCTCTGAGATATGCGATGTACGGGTGAAACCCATGACACAAACGTATTGGACACAAATCGATAATTCAAATTCATGGGTTTTCTCAGTCGTAACGGAAGACGAATTGAGAGTAAGTTGCACAAGACGAGAACCGACTACCGTCACCATCTCAGGGATAGGGAAAATCACACTCTCCACAGAGTGTGAGGCCCGATCACGTGAAGTAACTCTCATTCCGTTTTCCGAAATAACATCAAAAATCGAGACGGGCTTTCCGAGTCGAGCCATGGTAGATATCCCCAAGTTAATAAACGAAACGTTACGCAAGGCCGGGGAAACGAACCTGACAGAAATATTTGACGACGAAATATTCTCCCAGACAATACAAGCGGGACCAAACGACGAAGACAGCATGAGAAAAGACAGTTTAGGACTGCAAGTCATTATAAATAAGGCAAAAGCCTTAAGTAAACAGAAATTAGCCGACAGACGATTAAAAAGGGTAGAAAACGGACTAGGACTGGCGGGAATTACCGTGGGTACGTTGGAAATAATCGGCGTAATCATGTGGAAATTTTCATTATGGTCAAGGATCGCCATGTTGTGTCGGGGAATTAAGAGAGTTTCAGATACCAGAAGCAGAGCACGGACCCCCCACAGACGGTCGACTGGACACCCTCACCAGAAAAAAGTCCACCTAGACATTCGACCCATCAGGATAGACGAACAGTTGAAATTCCAGTAACAACGTTGGTCAGAGAGACAAGACCTATCTCCACAGCCACCATCACCGAGATCATCGAACCAGAAAGACCTCTGGGAGCCGTCAACCGAGCATACTCCACAGATACCTTGGCCTCCATGGGAGAACTACAGTTAGTTCCCCATAACTAAGCAGTCAGATTCCAACAACACCAGGGACGTATACCCAAACCCTACCCAGCTCGAGCCATTCCTCAGGGATGGGAGATGATCGAGCCATGTTGCGGTGAGCAAATGGTTGCTCCCCGATACCCAATACGGAGAGACATGGGCGGGTGGTAACGCAACCCATCCAAACCCAGATGATCCAAACCCAGAAGGAAGACCACGACCAGAACCAGACACACAGGTTCATTTTGAAATATTATAGAGTCACTGCTCTCATTCAAACGACCCTGTATCATAATGTAAGATCTTTTGTAAGGGTTCGGTCGATAGGGCTAGGATAAGTCTATCTGAAAAATGAAGTAATTAAGTCCGTGCAACCTATTTGCACTATAGCACAGTTGTGTATTGCTCAGAAAGCAGGGATTTTTTGGTCCATATGACAGGGAAGTTGATAGCCCATCAGGCATAAGTAGGCCCATCAGGCGAAGACTTGAGGAAAAGTCTTCAACGATATTGTTACTGTTGTATCCTAAGGGATAACAACAGTTTTATCAGGGGAGTGTGACGTATTGGGATCGACCAATACGTCGATTTAGTAATTAATAATATGAAAGGATCATATTACCACTGGATGAGAGGAAAGAGAAACATGATTTCTCCATCCTGCCATCCAGACATTAGTCAGCTATACCATGGTGTCTTTTGGACACCATGGGCAGCAGTCACACGGTTTTCGCAAGTCCAGTTCAAGTGAACCGAACTGTTTGACTGTATTAGTCTGTGTCAGTGATGACACAAAACTATTTTAGTGGAGAAAAACCGTGAGACTGCTTAGCTCAGCAAACGGAGACTTTGACGAGTTTGGAGGAGCTCTCTGGACTCACCAGAGAGCAGAGCACGATCANCATAACTAAGCAGTCAGATTCCAACAACACCAGGGACGTATACCCAAACCCTACCCAGCTCGAGCCATTCCTCAGGGATGGGAGATGATCGAGCCATGTTGCGGTGAGCAAATGGTTGCTCCCCGATACCCAATACGGAGAGACATGGGCGGGTGGTAACGCAACCCATCCAAACCCAGATGATCCAAACCCAGAAGGAAGACCACGACCAGAACCAGACACACAGGTTCATTTTGAAATATTATAGAGTCACTGCTCTCATTCAAACGACCCTGTATCATAATGTAAGATCTTTTGTAAGGGTTCGGTCGATAGGGCTAGGATAAGTCTATCTGAAAAATGAAGTAATTAAGTCCGTGCAACCTATTTGCACTATAGCACAGTTGTGTATTGCTCAGAAAGCAGGGATTTTTTGGTCCATATGACAGGGAAGTTGATAGCCCATCAGGCATAAGTAGGCCCATCAGGCGAAGACTTGAGGAAAAGTCTTCAACGATATTGTTACTGTTGTATCCTAAGGGATAACAACAGTTTTATCAGGGGAGTGTGACGTATTGGGATCGACCAATACGTCGATTTAGTAATTAATAATATGAAAGGATCATATTACCACTGGAGGAGAGGAAAGAGAAACATGATTTCTCCATCCTGCCATCCAGACATTAGTCAGCTATACCATGGTGTCTTTTGGACACCATGGGCAGCAGTCACACGGTTTTCGCAAGTCCAGTTCAAGTGAACCGAACTGTTTGACTGTATTAGTCTGTGTCAGTGATGACACAAAACTATTTTAGTGGAGAAAAACCGTGAGACTGCTTAGCTCAGCAAACGGAGACTTTGACGAGTTTGGAGGAGCTCTCTGGACTCACCAGAGAGCAGAGCACGATCAAGAGCGAAACAGAAAGGATCTGTCAAAGCTCAGGCCTTCAGCCATACAAGACAACAACGAGTCAGAGTCTCAGTCGAGTCAAATCAATATTATAGAACCGCGTTATACCGACCCATTGAACACTACCGTGTATAAATTAACCACCATTATACAGCTACTTTACCTACATCTAGTACGATGGATTTAGTATCGTTAATCCTTCCTCTATCCTTGTTCGAACATCCCTCCGAGTGAGCGAACTCCCCGTGAGCTCACCGCCGAAACTAGCCGGTCAACATAGGGTACGACGGCCCTAGGAAAGAAAACCTTATTTCTATTTGTGACTAATCCCAGGGACTAGACACATGTTAGATCACCCAGGATTAATGCGGTGGGTGATCTAACTCATAACGTCACAGGCGTAATTTACGTTTAGGATTTTCTGTGTATACAAATGAAAAGAACGAAATGTGCAATCATCAATATTCTAACTCGATCGAAAAAAGATCTAATCCTCTAAACAATTTTTTATACCATTATTGAATGGTTTCAAGCCTGTTTGTTAGATATTGTCCGACAACCGATAAAAAAACAAAAATTGATCGATGAAGTGAACTTCAATAAATGTCGATGGATAGGGCTCAACAATACCTACATTTGAACTAAGGAAAATAATTAAATTACATGGATTGAATTCCATCGAATCACATACATACGGACAAGGTCTCAAGTTTGCATTTTCGGGCTTATCGGATCACAAAGAATTTTCAAGTACACTGTTAGAAATTTTTTGAAAATTAAGCAATAGTTGCACTTTAATTCTCAATGTTGTGAATTCGAAATCAAATTAACATCAAATCGTACATGGAATCTCTCATTCAGGTTGGAAATTCAGGATAATTGGGTTTTCCATGTTAAATTATCACTGATATTTCAATGACATCTGGAATTTTCAAATTCATTGCGGAAATTGAACATCACACCTAAATTTTCAATGGATGGAAAATTCAGAGAAATTGTTCCTTGAATTTTCAAATTATTTAATAATTTTCATTATCATGTAGATCTGAAAATTTGCAATTCCATGAAACAAAATACATCAAAATTTCGTTTGAATGAGTAATTGTTGAAAATTTTGTAACGTGGCCAATTTTTGCTGGGACAAAACGGATGTTATCACGCCCTTTTCCCATGGTGCTATCTAAAACTGAAGTGAACTCGATGATTGGGCGCCAGTTGCTTTTTGTCTCGACGGAAACAACAAACGGAGGAATTACTTCGAAGCGGAAAATCCAACAAAGAACCCAAATCCAAAACGTAGAAAAGTTACAACTAAGGGGACGGTGTGGATTTATTGCAGCTATGAAGATAAAGTAAAGAGGGAAATTATTGAAAACCCCCTGCAGGAAAACGATAGGTCGCCGTATGAAAGAGAAGTCCAGAATAAATATGGAGAGGATAAAAAAGGAGATTACCTGGGATGCCAAATTCGTATGCACAACTGTGGATATCTGGACCCATAATATTCGCAGAGTGCTAGGGGTCACAGTGAGTTGGGCATGGTATTATTTCTTATCATCCCCCTGTGAAATTCTCGTGTGATCATGCATAAAAACTCGGTACGAATTTCTATAAGAAATGCCCTTGGAATTCTGTTTAGATTTCATGTAAAAATTGATTGAAAAACCATTTTTTTACATCTGTTCTATTTAGAAGTCGGTAGATTTCCACGCATGGTTCTTATTGACTATTAAAGTTTGCAGATCTGAATTTGAATTTCGATATTGAACCGTTAGAAATCATTTTGATTGAATATGGAAAAAAAATAGAAAGATTACTTTTGGAGAAAGACTGAGGCAAAAATTCAAAAATTGCAATTTTTGAAAATTGCAAACATTTTTTACAAATAATTTTAAAAAAATCAATTTTCCACCCTAAAAATAATTTGTTTAGAATCGTAACAATTTTATTCACATTATGAATTTTACCAGAAATCGATTTCATGCCTAAAAAAATTAAGTGTCCGAAAATTTAAACAATTTTAATTATTTATTGATAAATCAATGAATTTTTGCGCTGATTCTAGTGCATATTTGAGGGGATAAAGTCAACTGGTTTCGAATTTCTGTTTGAATTTTTCTCTTGAGATTTTTTCTATTAAAATTATTGGGTATGGTAAATTATAGGAATTTTCCAAAAAAAATTTCTCTGTATTTTGTTTTATTTTGCATTACAGAATCCGAGCGGAAAAAATTTAGAAAATACATACCCAATAATTTTAATAGAAGAAATCTGAAGAAAAAAATTTTAACCAAAATTCAAAATCTATCAACTTTTTCTTATCAAATATACAATAGAATCAGCACAAAAATCAAATAGAATTTTTCAGTCGTATTGCTTCGAGTGCTACAAAATTGTCGAAAATTTTTCAAAATTTTTGTTGCACAGCAACGAGAGGGAGAAGTTTTGCAGATCAAAATTTTGTTGCAAAATTTATCCCGATCGTTGATATGCACAAAAACTTGAGAAAAATTTTCTTCAATTTTGGAGCACAAGTGGCATTCGGCTGGATAATCCTCCGAATCTGAATTGTCAACAGATAGAAAGGTAGTATTCAATGTTTTTACGGGTTAAAGCCATATTCATACCGGAACTTAGTTTATTTCAACAGAAAATTATCATCCCTGTTGTCATGCGACCAAGTCGGAATTACCGAAAAATCATCGAAATAATTCTACCCCCACTCCACCGCCAAACGTCGAATACTGCATTTCTATTGGTTGGGAATCCAGCTGGGGGCAATTGTCAATAGAATTCCGATAGAATTTTCTAGGAAATTCGCTAGATTTTCCATTGAATTTTTTCATACGTGTAATCACGTTGTTTGGTCATTCACAGCTGGATTGTCGTACATTGACTCGGAAATCAGCCGCCATTGCTTGTCGCCGATTTCCTGGAATGCATAGTCACACGCGTATCGCACAACTCCTCCATAACATCCATAATGATTTTGGATTGAGTCCCGGGAAAATTGTTGCTACCATATCGGATAATGGATCAAACTTTGTAACAGCATTTAAAAAGTTTGGAATCGATGTATCAGATTCGTTTTTTCATGGTTAGTATTTTTAAATCAGCTATCCTCTTCACAAAGCCGTAGGACACATGTTTTGTGTGAGTAACCCGAAGCAAAACCAAAGAGTACAATTCCACAAGCTACATCTTTTTTTTCTGGTTGAGTATTGAATAATGTTTCTTTCAATTTGGGTCCATTCAACGATATTTAAAAGCGAGTGATGAAGGCATATAGGAAGAAATTGTAGCATTACTCAACAATTCCATTGGAATAATGTTGAGATTTTGTGGAAAATTCACTGGAAATTGTATGTAATTTTTCACCAATTTTCATTAGAAATTCCACTACCCTGCACGTGGTCTCTACGATAATTTCGATGAAAAATACCTAATGGAAAATGTTTCTCGTTTTCGATCCTTTATTTAATCCAGTTTATAGATATCGTTTCTATGGAATTTCCATGGAAAAAATATTGATTTTTTACAAGAAATTAAGAACTGATAGAGTTTCCCAGGGACAGCACTAGATTTTTCTAATATAATAATATTCTTTTTCTAATAGAGTTTTCTAATATAGTTTTTTCTAATATAGTTTTCTAATATAGTAATATTCTTTAAATGGCTTAATTCTCCCAGACCTCTCAAATCACGCGATCCAAGTGAGGTCTCATGCTTTACAATATTCTTGAACTAAAAATATCTATTTTGACACTGCTACTATCTCGTGACTCATGCCGAAAAGTGCCTTTTCGTTAACTTCCAACCGCATTCTGACTGGAACTGATGAAACCGATTTCACTTCTTTACTGAGTCTATGATTTTATTCACATTTTTTGTTTTTTGCACAGAGGAGATTCCCTTGAATATGGAAAAGCGCTCTACCGGGCCGGAAGCAGGCGCTATTAGACCGGTTGGACTGGAAAAATCTATGGATGTTGATGAAATTACAGAAGAGAGTACTGATCAGGCCTTGGAGATGAAATGCCTTATGAGGATGGCATGGTGATTCAGGCAACATTCCCAAATTGCGAAGATCAAGAGCCACAATTGCCAAATCACTTACGTTGTGCAAGTCATGTTCTCAGTCTAATTGGGACGACTGATTTACTCAAGATACTGCGAGCCATTCCCGAGTTATGGGAGGTGAATGAGATAGCAATGAAGCGAGTCAAGATTATCTGGAATCTTTTGAGATCAGCGAAGCAACGAGAAAAAATGCGAGAAATTTTCGGAGTTGCTTTACGCCGTCCAATCGCTGTTAGGTGGAACAGTTTTTTTGATACCGTGTCCCAACTTTTGAATCTCAACGATAAATTATGCTATATATATGATGAGTATAAAATCCAAGATCGACTCCTTGACAGCGACTTTGAGTATAACTATATAGAGTGTATGCCGCCTATTGCTTCTGCATTTGATTTTTTGCAAGGACAGAACAATATGTATTGTGGATATTTACTTCCGACTTTGATCTCAAAACGCAGACAACTCATCAGTCACCCACGTTTCAAGTGGAGTTCGCGCCACTGTTTGTCCGCAGATAATCAAGCGAAAATCGCACGTATTGTTGCGCAGAAAGCTTACGAAGAATTGGAGATGAACGGCGCACAGGTTTTAGAGGAACCTCAATTTCAGCAGCGAATGGACACAGATTTTTTCGATTTCGGAGTTCGACTTCCAGTCGAACACCCAGCCGACGATCCGGAAATCCAACTCATGACGTACTCCAAGGATCCCTCTACCGAATTAATCATGCTTGATAAATTAGCCTATTTCTTGAAAGTCGCCAGTGAGACCGGCAGAGGCGCTGCTGGTTGGGTGGGGTCAAATCGTAGCGCTCGGTGGTCAGCGAGATAACCACATTTAAATGGATAACGCCGGTACATGTTATGGAAAGTATTCACGATAAAAATGGAAAAATTAATTTTAACAGAAGACGATGTTCCTGGAGCAAAATTACCCCATACAAAAGTCAGTCAGAATATTGTAAGGGATTTAAGAAGGTGGTTGATTTGTCGTAGTATCAAGGCCGATGGAAACAAAGCACAATTAATTGCAAGGTATTATAACCCGTTAGGAGGAATAACAAACTATTTGATAGGAAAAATATCAACATTTCTGTTGCGAACATTTATGTATTCTCATTTATTTGAAGCGAATAGAATAGTCTTTCTTCCTTTTCATTCAGAGTTGAGGAATGCATTTCAAGTGGACACGCAGGCGAGATATTTGTAGGCGTCGATAAGGGTCGGTGGTATGAGGAGAAGAAAGAAAAATTGAAACAAGCAAATGACCATATTTTTATGAACGTCCCCCCCTCAGTCCCCAATTCAGGTTGGTCTCAGTTCCCATCATGCGCGATTCCTCGTGGATTCTGCTATGAGAAACTTCAGAGATACGTCAAAACTGCCAATGAAAGGGTTGGTGCTTATCTCTATGACTCCGGTAATTAAATCTCATCATCTTTCAACAATTTGACAACAATGGACCATTGAAAATATGACTTCACAGGTGTTTTCCTTCTCGAATTTATTATCGGTGATCTTTATTTTCCAATAACTCGTGTGCATAATCCTCAACGCTTAGTCACTTGTGTGATGAAGCGATGAACTGCACTCACTCGAACTGCCAGTTTTTGTCAATTGTCTATTTATCTCAAGAACAATTGCTTGTAAGAGAAAATATCCATAGACCTCTTCTGTAGAGAATTAAATTTTATACAAAAAATATTTTCTGACACTTCCTCGCCATTTTACTCATTACTGAAATAATTCAACAATTCAAAAGGTGTGGGGAGGCCTTCCATTGACCTTCATCATTTCACTGCTCCTTTTATCGGGCTACTATACATAAATCATTTCTGCGATAATCCTTTAATTCACGAAATTGATCTGATTAAGTATTGGCATCACACAATCAGTGTGACAGTGGGGAATAGTGACGGTTTTGTAAAAAGAATTCTTGAAGTGTATTTCTGTAATGAATTGTTGGAGAGGTGTATTTTGCTTAGAGTGAGTTGGATAAACATCTTGTGAATGCAGATAGCACAACATTTCAATAGAAATCGACTTAAAAATTTGAAAGGAACATGGACAGCTTGGGAGCATTTTCTATTCACCTGCAATGTCAGACCATTGGTCATTTATTGGTGTGTTCGTGCTTGCTGCCAGGGCACTCCCAAGAGGCTTTGATTACATTGATCGATTAATTAGATTGATCAATGGATTACAGGTCTGTGCAATGGATAAATCATCAATCTGCGATTGATGTGGTAATGACTGCTCAATCACCAGTCAACGATTGATCATTGCAATCAAGCACTCAATCAATCGTCCACCAACTGAATACAGTAGCTGACAACTGAATCAAATGTCGGTGAACCAAAATTTAATGAATCTATCAGAACTCTGGACCTCCCACTGTGAATAATTCGATTTTCATAAACTTTCGGTTGATGTTTCACTATTTTACATTTTGCAATTCTGTCAATGGGTGATGGAGTTTCGTCAACTGGCTGTCTCTATACATCACCATGAGTTACGTGTGTGGGACAACTCGATTCCTCCTGTCACTTATATTTCTTAGAAATTGAATTCTATAAAGTTGAGACAGCTGTCTGCAATATTTAATCAACAACTAGTTGTTCAGTTGTCCCTCCACGCTATTCGTTCTCTTCAGGATATTTGCTTTCTCCTTAAGAACTACTTTCACCCCATTCTTTTTCCCTAAATTCATGTCATAGTGAACTTTTCGTTTAAAGATGAGATTTAATAACAATATTGACTCTTTCTGTGATGGAATTATATTTCAGACGATGAGGCAGACGAGTATGAACCCAACTGTGGAAACTCAAAATGCCTCCATCGAGGCAGAGTTTCATTTGCCTCAGGCCATGTCAAGGGAATGCGAGATTGCATGGCAGATGGAATTTTTTTTTTAATGGCCATGGTTGATCCCTCTTATAAAAATACCAAGCCATACAAAGTTCACATTACAGTGAACAACAATGGAAGTGTCACATGTAATTGCTTTGTTGTTAGCTCTTGAGAATTACATCCTACGGTTTGGGTATTAACCACTTACAGGCATATCGAAATTGAAGGCCTGGAATCGATGTAGGAAAAAAGGGAACCATCCTCGGGCAGTGGTTGAGGCAAATTATCCCAAAGAAGGCCAGGCTCATGAGGCCAAGAAGCTGAGTGATCGCAAAAGATTCTTGAATTACAAGCCATCGGTCGAATTCAAATATAATCAGAAACAAAAACAAGCAGATTTAATAAGAGACCTCCAATCTTCTCAGAAATCATCTGCGCTCGATTTTTTAGTTTCTATTCGATATGAAGATTATAATCTGGACCCTGAAAGACGTAATTTACCACAGTTACAAGTTCAGATGGTTTTAAATAATTTAAAAGTGCAAAGAGAGAACTTTTTCTGGCTTGACATATCTCCATCATCTATTGAGCGATACACTGAAACGCGATTACGCATCATTGCATCTGAAGCTAAATATTTCTTCACCACAAAAGAGATTGGTCCCATAATTGCTCAGAAGTTATGGAATCCATTTGAGCCTTCTGAAAGATCTATACTTAGTGAGGAACGCAAGGAAGAAGCTATTATGGAATATTCAAAGACTAGAGACCTCAGTGTAATTCCAATTGGGAAGAAAGGTGTTATCATAAATCCAAAGCTCCCAGGATTTTGTTGTGCAGCTGGTGGTATAGTCAAGGGGGAAAACCAAAAGTTTTCACATTTCGTCAAAGTCAAGTGTCCATCACAATTTGTTCGCGAAAAACGTTCTTCATATTACATCGACGAGGAGAACACTCTTCACCTCAAACGATATCATGAAGATTATTTCGAGATCATGCTGACAATTACAATTTTAGAAGTAGAATTTTGTGATTTTNGGCAGATGGAATTTTTTTTTTAATGGCCATGGTTGATCCCTCTTATAAAAATACCAAGCCATACAAAGTTCACATTACAGTGAACAACAATGGAAGTGTCACATGTAATTGCTTTGTTGTTAGCTCTTGAGAATTACATCCTACGGTTTGGGTATTAACCACTTACAGGCATATCGAAATTGAAGGCCTGGAATCGATGTAGGAAAAAAGGGAACCATCCTCGGGCAGTGGTTGAGGCAAATTATCCCAAAGAAGGCCAGGCTCATGAGGCCAAGAAGCTGAGTGATCGCAAAAGATTCTTGAATTACAAGCCATCGGTCGAATTCAAATATAATCAGAAACAAAAACAAGCAGATTTAATAAGAGACCTCCAATCTTCTCAGAAATCATCTGCGCTCGATTTTTTAGTTTCTATTCGATATGAAGATTATAATCTGGACCCTGAAAGACGTAATTTACCACAGTTACAAGTTCAGATGGTTTTAAATAATTTAAAAGTGCAAAGAGAGAACTTTTTCTGGCTTGACATATCTCCATCATCTATTGAGCGATACACTGAAACGCGATTACGCATCATTGCATCTGAAGCTAAATATTTCTTCACCACAAAAGAGATTGGTCCCATAATTGCTCAGAAGTTATGGAATCCATTTGAGCCTTCTGAAAGATCTATACTTAGTGAGGAACGCAAGGAAGAAGCTATTATGGAATATTCAAAGACTAGAGACCTCAGTGTAATTCCAATTGGGAAGAAAGGTGTTATCATAAATCCAAAGCTCCCAGGATTTTGTTGTGCAGCTGGTGGTATAGTCAAGGGGGAAAACCAAAAGTTTTCACATTTCGTCAAAGTCAAGTGTCCATCACAATTTGTTCGCGAAAAACGTTCTTCATATTACATCGACGAGGAGAACACTCTTCACCTCAAACGATATCATGAAGATTATTTCGAGATCATGCTGACAATTACAATTTTAGAAGTAGAATTTTGTGATTTTATCGTTTGGACTGGTCCTAGCTACCTGAGAGTGGAAACAATCTATAAGAGTGAATTATTGAGTCAGAGTTTATTATCCAAATTGATTCGAGTTCAGAAAAATATCATTATCGAGTATTTGGAAATGCGAGATCCTAGGGATTTGCAATTATTTATTATTTATTGAAAGTTGAATTTATAAGATGTTAAAAGATGTTGAAAGTAATATTAATTTATCTTTAAACTACAAAGACTCAAGATGAGCACGTCTCAGACGTAGAATTTATCATTTTAAGACGATGTTGGAATTGAGGAACAGTGTTATACCTCTGTGAAGAATAACACACATTAGCTTCACTTCGGTAACAGATAAGTACGAGGCCACTCAGCGAGACCCGAAGAATCTTCACGAAGGACACCAGAGCCTAACCGAGGAACTCCTTGCATTCTTCCTACCTTTACAAAAATACGAACTCGAATTTTCTTCTTCAGCAACTCCATTGGATGGTGACTGTCAAGGTGGGGTTCTTGTTGGCTGAGGGAGCAGTAGTCACTGATCTGAACAAGGATTTCTGTGGGGAAGAGATGATCAATGGGGAGCAGATGATCAATGGGGAGCAGATGATTGAAGCTAGTGATAACGGCAGTAACTCGGAGGAGTATGGATTTGATGAGTCATCAAAGGAATACACCATTGGCATTCTCCAGGAGCACCTCCAGACGAGATTCAGGGATCTAGCCTACATCAAGCTTCAGTGGTACTGTAGAAGCATTTTAAACTTCGAGAAGAACCTGTGAACCTGAGGGAGCAGCAGGATGCTGTAGAGTTCTTCACGAATCTTGTCCAGAGTCTGATTATGGGGAAGATTCTGATGGGAGTCTTGTTGTTCGTGAATTCGAATTGGCTGCTCATAAGATGTTCTTCACTGCACAGAGTCCAATGTTTGCAGAGACTGCAGAAACTTCAAGGACACTTAGTCCACTACTTATTAAAGACATCCAGTTTGTCATTATGAAAGAGGTATAGGCATATTCATGCGCGGGACAGCTGAAGGGAATAGATGAGGTTGAAATATTGCTATAAGAACTGGGACTATCTAAAACGTATCAATTAAGGGAACTGAAAGCTACATACGCTAGGATAATGAGAAAAAGCTTGTTATTGGAATAGTCGTGTCTATTCTGATTGAAGCAGATGACTATGATTTAAGAAATTTATCAGTTGAAGCGTCGGTTTTTATTCAGACAAATGAAGCAAAAATTTTGTCGAAGAATTATTTATTACAGCTATGCAGCTAAAACTCAAAGCTATGATCCAAAGTGTTGGCTCTGAATATCGAGAAATAATTTTCAAGTGTGTGGATTCTATTGTCAAACGAATATGTTCTACCTATGTTTATTTACGAAAAAAGAGCAAATTAAATTGCTCAATATGTTAGAAGATGTTACAAGTTGCAGATATTAATCCTTAATTTTATTTTACGATATACAAGTTCTTATGTGGATGTTATAATTCTATGTTCATGTTATTAGCGGCTCTTGGAAGTTCACTAGCATAGCAATCACAAAGACTACATGAGATATAATAGGCGATAAATTTGTTGGAATCACTCTTTGTAGAAGTCTATATTCTTTCAGCCTACCAATCGCTCGTTCCACATGAATCCTAGCTGATGCGATTTCTCGTGTTTCAAATACTTCAGAAGCTGTGAGGGCTTCACTACGTTTCAAATATGGGGGAATAATTAATGAACATTTTTTCGTCTAACATAAATCGCGAATGCTGAAGCCCCGATCAGCCATAACTGCATCCCCTTCTTGGAGAAAATCCATGATGCCAGATTCTTGAAAGAGGTCTCGGTCACTAATAGAGCCTTCGAATGCAGTAGACACGAAACAAATCCCACCTGTAGGTACAACACCGATCAAAAATTTATACGTATTGTGTGCCTTATAAGCAGAATAAGTATTTCCTTGTTCCCTGTAATCTTCAGGTCTTTGGGTGTTGATCTCCATTCCATCAACAATTACACGGATATTTTTGAACTTTTCGAAACATGCAGGTAGACTTTTTTTTTAGTTATTCTTCGAGATGGAAAAATGTCCAGCTCCTTGAACTTCGAATACATGAACTGAATCCAGGTCACAATAATTTTTGAAATCCAACTTTCGCTCAACCCAATGCGTAAACTGAGATCTTTTAATAGAAATCCACATCGCATTCTAGCTAGAGTCAAAACTAACTGATCCTTCGGAGTCAATTTCTGCTTGCTAAGTTTTAAACGAAGTTCCACTTTTGTGTTGGACCCTTGCCAAATGCGTAGATGGTACGCTTCAGGGTTCAAATAGGACCAGAGAGCATCGAATTGACCGTAAGTAAGATCTGTGTAGTACTCAAACGCTGTTTGGTTTGGTCTCAACTCCTCATAACGAAGCATACTGCTTCCTAGATGCTTTTTTAATGCAGCTATTTCAGCGTTCAATTGTTTTATGCAGATGCCTTCCACCTCCATACAGGTTCCCGTACTCGAATCTTGTGTTTCTGCAGATGCTTGGCACTCTTGATCACATTTATGTACTGTATCATGCAGAGCTGCAGTGTCTTGAATCTGAAAAAAAATCGAATACAAACCACATTCATTCATTCACTCCCTGCCTATTAGCATCACAATTTCTACATTCTGATGAAAAACTTCAATGCTCCAAGGAGATCAACCCTGACGAATTGAACCTGAGGTAGGGATTCTCACGATTTAAATTAACTTTCTGGAACCCACAATGAGTTTCGGAATATTCGACAGTGGCAAATTACTCTGGATTTTCTTGAGGGCCTTTGAAAAAAACTTGAAGTAATTTTTTGGTCCTGTCGTTATCTTAGGATTTTAGGAGGAGAGCCAACGAAAGCCTGTTCTAAAGTCAAAGAGTCTTTAGGTCCTCCCATGACACCGGAGGAACCGTATAATCTAGAAATTATTCCAAATACTTTCTGGTACCCTGGAGAACGACCTAAAGTGCTCTACAAAAGAATCCCGTGATTTATTCCAAGTTGCAAAGAGGGACCAAGTCCTAGGCTCTCTCTAGGTTCATCCTCAGGTTGGGTGGTCAGGAAACATTTAAATCAATGGATTAAAAATTATAATACATAGGGTCTCACCTCAATCTTACTATTCTCATCAGTAGGAACAGCATTTAATGAATCTCTATCGAGTACTAGGTTCTTGACGCTACAGATTTCCTCGACTTCCTCTACTTCATTTGTAGTCTTCGAAATATCCTGATCCAAGTCTATTAACAATTCTGGAATTGTAGCTGTCATTAAAGGGACTGGCGGCATTTCTGGGTTATTAGGAACTGTGTAGTCCAGTGGCTGATGCACACGTCGTACTGGGATCTACATAGAGAATGAAATAATAATATATGTACAGTAGTTGAAAGAGCAAAAGAATGACACTTGGACTAAGAGATGTCAACAAACATACCTTTGGTTCTGTACACTGAATTGGATCAGGATTCTCACTAGTCGGGCCATTACCTCCCACAAAATGTTTAGTACATATATAAGTATATTTTCCAATTTTATCAAGGGTAAGATTCGAATATTTACATGCCTCCAACCATCGCATACATTTGTTCAAATTGGTTTTTTTGGCTTTGGCAACGGTATGAAGACTACTCCGTCCTCAGGATAACGATTATCGGAATTACACGATGCATATACACACCGTTTAGTCGGCATTTTCACATACAATTTTCAGATATTCTCGTGATTTTTTCGAAAATGAAAACACACGGGCTTTGCACATGATTTGTTGAACATTTAACCTACTTGTTTTGAATCATGGAAGATTCATATTTCCCTCTGGAGATGGCGTGTCAATTTGAACCCCCCCGACGCTATTGCCCTCACGTGGCGAATCTTCAAAGCGCCAACAAGAAATAGGCTAATACTCAATTGTTAAGAAACTTTTTTTGAGATTCAACACTCCCTTGGCAGCTTCAAGCCCAGTGGAGAGAATGTTCAACTACACCACAATGATTGATATACCAAAATTTAATCGACTGAATGATGAGTATTTTGAAGTAAGATTCTGGGGTCAGTAAATGCGAACTATATTTATAAGTACTGATTCTGAATGATTGTCTCTAGAGAAGATCAAGACGTTCATTTACACTGTTACTTTCAGTACTTAAGGGAGGAGAAAAACTTATATAAAAACTTTTCAATAAAATGGCAAAAAAAACGAATAGAATTTTCAATTAAATCTCAGTTAAATTTCAGTGGAGTCCTGATGAATTTTTTTGCGAAATCGCTCAGATTTACCATTTCATTTTTTCGGATATGCACAGAGAAAAATAAATCATGAAATTGATCAATTCATCATGGTTTAATCTATTTTTTTCTTGAATCTGAAATTCTTCCGATCACTTACGTCATCACTCATCACTTACTGGATTGCAGATTTTTCATTTTTTTTGTGGAACTGACTTTTTGTTTCGGAAAGTATCCAAAAATCAAGGTGGGATTCCACTCTATTCTATCTAAACATTATTTCTGCCCTGTTTTTCCTTTTTTTGATTTTTTTCATAAATTAAAAATGTTTTTTGTTTTCCATCGAAAACTTTTTTTGCGAAGAAATTGAAAAAAGAAAATTTGACTGGAAAAGTACGTATACGATTCCTGAGCTCGAATTTTTAAAAAGTCTCCTAATTGTTTTTAAGCAGACCTAAAACTATGTTTCGAAAAATTAGGTTCAAATGACCCAGGCATATCTGAAACGTGGAAATTTATTATTCCCTAGGAAAGTGTTTATACGACTTTTTTATCTGTATTTTCAAAAAAATTGAAAAATTCCCCGTAAAAAAATCAAAAAATTGTCCCTTAAAATTGGGCTCAGATGACTCAGCATCATCCAAAACGTGGGGATGCAATCATCCATTTGGATGCATCATCCAAATTTTGGGGAAAACAAAAAAAAAAGTTTAAACCTTTTGGCATAACTCACGCGAATCGCCCACTTTAGGGGATAATGAATCTGCACGTTTCAGATGATGCTGAATCGTCTGAGCCCAACCTTTTAGGACAATTTTTTTCCATTTTTTCAAAGGTTCAATTCAAAATTTCCAAAATGTCTTTCATTTTGAAAATGTGCTAAAGAGGGGACCTTAATCCCCTAATTCGATAGATTTCAGAATATTTTTGCCTTGAAACAATCATTTTTGGTTGATTAATTTATTTATTTTCTGAAATTAATTTTTTTTTCTAGATTTTAGCCGGATGCAAGTTCTAAACTGCAGATTCGAGAATGTAGAACAAAAAATCTTGAATTTACTTTTTTTTTCTCTGTGTGATTATTCCAATTCGAAATTACAGAAGGGAATTTAGAAATATTAAAGTAAATCATCCCGTCAATTAAGTAATTGGGAAATAACGAATGAATTATCTAGCTAATCGAAAAATCGTCGAAGTCAGATTCCAAATTACCCATGTAATTTGGAGAACTACAATATGAAATTACTTGCCCATTCCAGTAATTCGGTATTGTGAATATTTATTATTCAATAATCTGTAATCTGAGAACTCAAATTCCCGGTTAGTCAAGTATTCTCTAATGGCATTTTATTAGATTATTTCTATCGCTGATAGTTAGTAGAGGTCGTTGAAAATTCCTTCGAATATTTTGGTAATTTGCGATTAGTGCTAATAAAAATTCATGTATTTCCCAATCGATTCAGAAGAATTATAAATTTCAAAGGATTAATGGGTTACTGATATACAACTTGATATTTAATTGTAATCTCCAATTATTTTTCTTAGATTATAAAACAAAAATGTAATTTAATATTCAGGAACGACTAATTCCCAATTTTCCCATCCCTGTATCGGACCAACCATGTGGATTGCTACTCTTTCGAATGGTGTGAGAGGCGTGTGGGTGATGACCATTGGTTGAACGGTTTTGATTCGCGCAGCCTTCTGTTGTCGACGTGTCAGACAATGCCGGATGTATTCGGTAACTTGTTGTACGATACCTGGCCAATAAAAACGTTCACGAATCCGGCGACAAGTTTTGATTACACCTTTGTGTTCCCCTACCAAACTATCGTGAGCCTCTCGAATTATTTCCGCAGGCAAATTCTCATTAGGACACTCTATTTTTCCGTGGCAGAGAATTATTCGCACCGGAAATCCTTCGAAGACTTCCTCGAGTAGAGGACGCATATCTAATTTACCGATTTCATCACCAACCGTAGCTATTCGAGATGAAATGACCCGATAATGTTGTAGAGCTTCGCGCAGTCGTGACAGGCCTAAGAGTACGTCTTGAATGTATGGTTTTTGAGTGTGGTGCGACTTGATGATAACCGTAAACGTTCTATATTTTCCCGCGGGCGTGACCAAAACTTCACCGATCTTAGGATCATAACGTCGAAGTTCTCGCATGTCGATATAATGTACTGCTTGTAAAAGTTTCGAGACCGAGCTGTTAATCACGCAATCAGCAGCCAAGAAATGTACCAGGTTATCGCGTTGATAAGTAAGCCCCTCCCCAGTCTCCACCAGTGTAGTCTCTATTTCGGAAGTGTTATAATTTTCCTCTCCCCCCGGATCTTCTTCACTGAATTCTTCAGTATTCGTCAGCGGTTCTAGACCGACACCTCCAGGAGCCGGAGAGGCAGTCTCTTCGGCGACTGGCGGCGGTGCGGGGGACGATGATCCAGGGACACAAGGGATTGGTATACAGGGAGGGGGTAACGGGCCAGTCGAACAAGCCGATATGTATGTAGAGTTAGTCTTGTAGAATAAACGGAGCTCGGCAGTCGTGCCTTGTACGAGTTATATTCAGTCTGTTTATTTGCATCTTATCATCCTGTGTGGTTACTGATCATTAACAGTAACTGAAATTCCGTTGATATCGATGGATACAGTTCCCAGTATCGGTACGCTGTCCATTGATACTCCAACAAGTGCACGTAGCTGGCAAGGTGTGAACTCCGTGTTCAAGTCGTCCTTGTAGATTATCGTTATCACTGCTCCCGTATCCAAGAGAAATAAACCCGATCTCCCATTTAAAGCGGACGACTCGATCTTAACTATAGGTCCATCTCCGTCGGTATAAGCAACAGTCGATTCCGGGTGCTTCAAATACTTGGGGAATTGCACAGTGAACGCTAGAGGACGACAAGGTGAAATATGAAGTGAGAGAGTATACATATCATAAGAGAGGGTACAGCCATTTCGGTACAAGAAGTCTCTCCCTATAATTCCTGGATAACCGCCCGGTGACACCGGCGATACGTGAAATTTGAGGACAATTCCCCTCAGTTTTATAGCGAGAGTACCCAAGGTTTCCGTTATTTTTGAACCTACTCCTACAATAAATATCTTCTCATTCGGATCGATCCTAGGTTCTGGGTGTAAGATATTAATGAAAATCAAACTAGCTTCCCCCCCGGTATCGATCATCAAGTCTGCACGGTAATTATATAAATCGCGATATTCTAGGGTAATGACCGGACACATACCCCTGCGCTATTGAGTTACCTTGGTACCTATATACGGCGCAATATTTCCGCCACAGATACTGTCTGTTTCTCTATCGTATCGCCCGCTCCCGCTTTTGGCGAGCGGGCGCCCTGCCCGTTTAAAGACTTATTCCGAGATTTGTCCGTCCTTCCAGCGTTCTATCGCGACGCGAATCTCGACGTCCCTTAGAATCTTCACGCGATGACCCTCTTTTACCTGAGTAACGGTCCCTATCATCATTTTCATCTCGTCGAGGCTACTTATCTCCGGCACTCGAAAACGTTCCCGTTTTCGACGATCTCTTTTTATTATTTGGGCAGTGCACACATCAACAGCGTTCATCATCGCAACGCAATTCTTCTCGTGACGACGTAGCGGTCGAGTACTTATCTCCATCGCGATGGTCGCGATAGTAACGACCCCTCGATTTGTAATGAGATTGTCGCTGGCTGGGACCGTCGTAGAACTGACGCTCGCGTTCTCTCAACGAATCTCTGTCATCGAACCATACCGATCTGTCTCTCAAATGCCACCTATCACAGTCATGAGATCGTTCTCGATTTCTCGAGTCTCGATCGTCAACACGTCCATCATGATCGTCTCGTGAGCGACTGTCAGATTGGTCAGTTCGACGATCATTGCGATAAGAATCATTTGTTTTCTGAGGTACTACAGGTCCGCTATCCTCTTCCACCAAAGGTTGTACAATAGCTAACGCATCTTGGAGCTTCGTTACTCCTGCTCGTTTCAATTCTACGCGATATTCAGATGGAGCTAATTTCATCAGCCTTTTTATGGCTAGTTCTTCAATCAGTTCTATTAATACCTCATGGTGGTTTGGATAGAGGAGCTTGAGAGCATTCTTAGCATTTTTAACAAGCCTTTGTAGACGCAAAACGAAATCATCGACTTACTCATATTTTTGTAACGTCATGTTATTAATTTTCTCTTCAAAATACGCTTGACTGTATCGCTTGCGGTATTTTTTTCTGAGTACAGTTAGAATTTGATCTGCAGAATATATCGGAATCGATTCAAAATGCGCTTTAGCCGGCAGGTGTAAACGATCTAAAACTGCAGCGATAAAGTCAGGATTTTGAGGAGATACCTATGGTAGCATCGTTTAACAGCGGTCTCAAAATCGAGGAAATCAGTTTGCGAATCTGGTATTCCATTGAAAACCGGGATATTAGCGTAAGTGTCTCTTGCTCTGCGATAATGCACAAATTCTGCGCCGGTCGCAGAAGTGCTTTCGTTAATTGTGACACTAGTATTATTCAGATCCGCATCTCGATTTGCTCCATTTTGGCCGCGATCATGTTCATTCGCCCGTCGCTGGCGCTCTGCTTCTGCTGTAGCAGCAGCTTGGCGTTCACGCTCCTCACTGTTGAGAAAATTAAAGTGTCTGATTGTGTTTCTTGTTTCTCAAAGACTCTGAACTCATTCCATATCCTTCAACTTTTTCAAGAGTCTTTTGATACTCTTTATAATTGACAGATGTATTTTTCCAACTGAACAAAATACAATTTATTGATAATTATCTATTGTGTTCTCGGATTTATATAAAATCGCAACAGGTTATGGGCCCAGGGCTCGTTTGAACTGGAAGGAATAATATAAATAAAAACCAAAAACACGTTGAAATTCTGTAACGTCAGCTGAGAATTGAGAGATGGCGTCGCTTCATTTCAAAGCTCGTATTGAGAAGTTGGAGGGTGCTGTGAACTGGACGGGATGGAAGAGACAAGTGTTGTTGCTGCTACGCCACCACGAAGTTCTTGATGTCGTAACGGGTGCAGTGAAAGTGCCGGACCAACTGCCTGCTGTAGCAACGCCAGATTAAACGGCTGAGTACAATACAGAATTGAAGAAATATCATAAACTCGACACTCTAGCTCAATTAATTATTGTTGGGAGCCTCAACCAATAACATGTTGATATAACATCAACATGTGATTCGGCGAAACTGATATGGGACAAACTGACTTCTATCTACGAACAAATTTCAAGTCAACGTTTTGATCGTTTGATGGAGCAGTTTTTCACGAACGACAGAGTGAATACTGAGAATATAACAACGCGTATTGGGCGACTGGAGAGGAATTTTCGTGAACTGAACGATGAATTGAAGAAAATCAGTAATACTGAATTGCCGGAGTTATTACTGACCAGTCGAATTATGTCAACTCTTCCATCAGAGTATTTTGAATTCAAGAGTGTTTGGGAATCCATTCCAGTGGCTGATCGTACAGTGAACAAATTAACTGAGAGATTACGACTGATTGAAATGAGATTACCCACAAAAAGTAATGAAACCGAGGCTTTGATGGCTAAAGCTGGGAACAAGAAGAAAACTGAGAAGTTTGATAAGAAGTCCCTGAAATGCTACAAATGTCACGAAGTTGGACATTTCACAAGAGAATGTCCAGAGAAAAAAGCCGAGAATACAAAATCCACACAAGACAAAAAAAAAATTCACACAAGGACAGGAAAAGAGAAGGTGAAGCCTTCGTGTCTACAGCAGGAAAGTTACCAAGAGAGAACGAATGGTTTGCTGACTCAGGAGCATCAGCACACATGACGAGTCACAAAGAGTACTTCGTAACATATGAGTCCTTCAATACTCCGAAGTAAGTTATCGTAGGGAATAAAGAAGTGATCTTAGCCTATGGGAGTGGGACGATAAATGTTGAAATGAAGATTCATGGTAACAATGATCAGAATTATTTGCAAGACGTGTGGTTCGTACCTGAAATTAGGAGGAATTTATTTTCGATTAGTCAAAATATCGAAAAGGGTTTCGTGTTCAAGGCAAATCAGCATAACTGCGAGTTTATCAGAGGTGGAACTGTTCGAATGACTGGGGCACAAACGTCAAGAGGACTGTATGCTCTGAATATGAGAGTTCTTGTGCCAGAGGAAGCTGCGGAGATTCATGTTGCTTCATCGACTGAAACATTGCAGTTGTGGCATGAGCGTTTAGGTCACTAAGGAAAAAGTCATGTGAAACGAATCCTGAAGACACGAAGAATTGAAGTGAGTGTTGACGACGAGTTTTGCGATGCATGTATGTATGGAAAGCAACATCGAGAAACTTTCCATTCACAACCACACAGACCAACAGAATCGGGAGGATTGATTCATGCTGATGTTTGTGGACCGATGCAAACAGACTCTATTGGTGGATCACGCTATTTCGTAGTCTTCAAGGATGA
The DNA here is from genome assembly GCF_001412515.2 of Diachasma alloeum. NCBI lineage: Eukaryota > Metazoa > Arthropoda > Insecta > Hymenoptera > Braconidae > Diachasma > Diachasma alloeum. The sequence continues at coordinate 82,517 of NW_021680564.1, forward strand.
TTTTTCAAAGCACCGCCGAGTATGTTTCATGAAAGAAAAATCGGAAGTTACTCAATGCCTGACAACATTCCTGAATGAAGCTTCAGTGACTGGAGTTGTGGTCTGGAGGAGAAGCTGTAGACATTGATCATCTTCGTGTATTTGGTACCGAATGTTTTGTTCATGTTCCTCAACAGAAGAGGCAGAAGTGGGATAAAAAGAGTAAGGAAGGTCAACTCGTTGGATATTGTGGAGACAAAGATGGCTACAGAATTTGGTTCTCCAACGAGAAGAAAGTTGAGTGCAGTCGAGATGTTGTCTTCAAATCAGAGAGTTTGGTCAAAGAAAGAGTTACTCTTACATTTCAGCCGGTTCCTGGAGTAGTTAAGGAAAATGAAAAAGAAGGAGATATTCGTGACGATGATAATCAAGCTGAAGAAGAAGCTGTACCTGTCGGTGAAATACCAGTGGCGGCAGAGCCAATCACTTCCCCATGACCAACGCGAGAAGTTGGAAGGCTAGGCTGGCTTAGTGGCATCGTACTGATGGCAGAAGAGGCATGTCCTAATTCATATAGATCGGCAATGCGGTCTGAGGAAGCTGATAAATGGTCTGAAGCAATGGATGATGAAATGGCGTCATTGAATGAGAATGAGACATGGACGCTGGTAGAATTGCCAACAGGAGAAAAAGTGGTGCAGAATCGCTGGATTTATCGAGTGAAATTGAAGGCTGATGGAAGTCTCGATCGTTAGAAAGCCAGACTGGGCGCTAAGGGTTATACTCAGAGAGCAGGAATTGACTACGATGAAACTTTCAGTCCTGTCGCTCGATTTGATACAGTGAGAGCAGTATTGAGTGAAGCAGTACGTGAAAAACTGCACCTGAAGCAATTTGATGTGAAAACAGCCTTTCTGTATGGACAGCTGCATGAAGATGTTTACATGAGACAACCAGAAGGTTACGACGATGGTTCTCAGCGTGTATGTAAATTGAATCGCAGTCTATATGGGCTGAAACAAGCACCTCGGTGCTGGAATCAAAGATTTGTAGAATTCGTCAAGAAACAAAGATTGATTAGTAGTCAAACTGATCCCTGTCTTTTCGTGAAAAAGAGAAACAATAAGAAGTTATTCATTGTCCTCTACGTTGATGATGGGCTTGTTGCTGGAACTGATGGAGGAGAAGTTAGGCTGTTCATGGAGCAGTTGAAGAAAGAGTTCCATATCACGACTGGATCACTTGACACTTTTCTTGGAATGGAAATTCTATGTCTGGAAGATGGATCGATTTTCTTGAATCAACGTGGTTATGCAGAGAAAATTCTTCAGAAGTTCAATTTAACTGATGCTAAGTCTGTAGTTACCCCAAGTGAAGGTATGAAAATTTCTGAGGAAGATGGAGCTCTACATGATGCAGTACCTTATCGCCAAGCAGTGGGGAGCTTGATGTACCTGACTACAGCAAAGCGTCCAGACCTGGCGTATGCAGTGAGTGTTGTATCTGAGAAATTGGATTCACCTACTGTTTCCAGTTGGAATGCTGTGAAGAGGATTTATAAATATGCATGTATGCGAGCAAACAGAATTGGAAGTATTCAGTAATGCTGATTATGCAGGAGATCCTGAAACGAGACGTTCTCGGAGTGGAGTCGTTAGTATGAATGCTGGAGCCGTTGTTTCTTGGATGAGTCAAAGACAACGAAGTGTTGTATTGTCAACTACCGAGGCATAATATATTGCTGCATGTGAAGGAGCTAAAGAACTGATCTGGTTGAAACGTCTGATGCATGAAATAGCAGATATCGATTATACTCCTACTCTATTTGTTGATAATGCAAGTGCTATCAAATTAGCGAAGAATCCTGAATTCCATAAACGCACAAAACACATCGAAGTCAAATTTCATTTCGTCAGAGAGAAATTTACGAAAGAGAAATTAGAACCCTTAAAATGAGGGCCCTTCGCAGACTCATGTTCCTGACTCTTACATTTTGACCCTTAAAATTGCTGACCCTAAAAAATGTTCTAACGACGAACTTTTGACCCTTATTTTTTTCTGACGATTAAAATGAAAAACCTTTGCAGACCCTTTATGTTCCTGACCCTTGAAATTGCTGACCCTAAAAATGTTGGAATTTCGAACTTTTGACCCTGATTTTTTCTGAGCGTTAAAAAAAAGGTGCTTTGCAGACCCTTCATGTTCTTGACCCTTAGATTTTGACTCTTAAAATTGCTAACCCTAAAAATGTTAGAACGTCGAACTTTTGACCCTTACTTTTTCTGAACGTTAAAATAAAGGTGCTTTGCACACCCCTCATGTTCCTGACCCTTAAAATTGCTGATCTTAAAAATGTTGGAACGTCGAACTTTTGACCTTCATTTTATCTGAACCTTAAAATGAGGGCAATTCTGTATTCTCCTCATTTTTTAGAGCAGATAGTTGAGATCGGATGCTTGATGGGGATGCTCTCTACTCTCTAAAGTTTCTAGAGAGTAGATAGTTGGGCCCGGATGCTTGGTGCGAGCAACTCTCTCTACTGTCTACAGTTTCTAGAGAGTAGATAGTTGGGGTCAAATACTTTCCGGCCCGCAAAGTAAGAGTCGAAATTTCGGCGTTTCAACATTTTTTACGGTCCGCAATTTCAAGGGTCAAAATCTAAGCGTCAGAAACATGAAGGATCTGCAAAGGGCCCGCATTTCAAGTGTCAGAAAAAATTGGGGTAAAAGTTTGACGTTCCAACATTTTTAGGGTCAGCAATTTTGAGGGTCAAAATTTAAGGGTCGGGAACATGGAGAGTCTGCAATGGACCCTCATTTTAAGGGTCAGAAAAAATAAGGGTCAAAAGTGAGGATGCAAAATGACGGCAATTTTTGACATGCGTCAAGTCAGTCGTAAATTTACCGTTTTCTGACCATTGCTGACTTGACGCATACCTCGTGACGCTAACTGATCGGTCAACTTATCAAATCTTCAGTATTCTTTTGGCGTTATCATTTATGTTGAAAAATCATCTCTCTAGAAGTAACCTGATGATCGACATCTTTTCAGAAAAAAATTGAGACGGAATCCCCAGCATTGACTTTTTTAGCCTCCTGAATTGGCGTGGATCGGCTCATGAACAAATTACTGATATTCAGTAACATAAAGGAATTGAGTTCCAGCGAGAAAAGTCCTCAGGTCAAGAACCATGGTAGTGAAATCAAGAACAAAAGTTCTTGAAATAAGAATTTTTGGGTACTCAAATCAAGAACTCTGGGTTCTGAAAGTAGGAATCGTAGGAGGCATACAAATATTTCGTCACGAGATGAAGTAGGGGAAGGAGTTTTATAATTCGTTACGGAGGAGGGAGAGATTAGCCTATCTCACCATCTCCTTTGCTTTCCGGGTTTTTGTTCTCCAAAAACTAATTTTCGGATTTGAGTGACACATCTTGTTTCATATCTTCGACTCTGAATTAAGTTCTGTGCTGGGTTATCATATTCAGAAGATTTAATTTCTACTAATCAATGCTAAATAAATCATAACAATGAAGGTAATTTTCCTGGATGTTATTCATTTTTCAAAATCGGTATGTCGTTGGTATTGCATCATAGATTACAAGAGAGTTTGTTTCTCACCCAATTGAATTCGATGACCTCCCTCTTTCATTATTCGTAATTCATTGAAACTTCTCATTGCAATCCCTATTATCTTTTACGTATCAATTTCATACCTCGAAAGGTTTCAACAGCACTGTGGACTTTACGTCTCACAGTCTCCAAATCTACAGGAATGCCTACATGGAATTCCTTCATTGCAGCAGTGGTTTGTACAATGAATGACGAAGATCATTAAATTGAATTGGGTGAGAAAAAGTCAGCTCTGTGCACCCCAGCTTGATGAATTGAAACGAAAATTTGATATTTGGTAGATTTTGATCGCCACATGATAGTAGTAGCATTTTTTTTGTTTGTAGTTGAAAAATGAGCGCCCCATACATTTTCAAAAGACAGTTAGGAACTATTTCATAGTTACAGCTAAAAGGACATCGGATTCTTATCTGCAATCGTTTGTAGTTGATTGTAGTTTTGAAATTTTTCGAATCCGACTTCAAATAGACGCCATTCATTTTTGAAAGACAGGAACTATTTTGCAGTTGCAGCTCAATTGGCATCGGATTTTGATCTGCAATCGTTTGTAGTTGTTTGTAGTGCTTGGAGATTGTCAGTCCAATGAAAAAAATTGACGGTATGGTTTTTATTAAATGGTTCCGAAACATTATTTTTCATAAAGAACCTGAAAAAGATCAGATATGTAGGAGGATTTCATTGTAGTTGTTGTGAATGGTGGGAAAAATTAGGAAGAATGAAAGATTCTTATCTGTAATCATTTGTGTTGATCTTATTCCCGAAATTTTTTCAATCCGAATTCAAATAATCATGTCATTCATTTTCGAGAGATACTTAGGAACTACCCGGGAGTTCCAGCTTAATTGACATCGAATCCTTTTCTGCAATCTCTTGTTGATTGTAGTTTTGAAATTTTTTCAATCCGAATTCAAATAATCATGTCATTCATTTTCGAGAGATACTTAGGAACTACCCGGGAGTTCCAGCTTAATTGACATCGAATCCTTTTCTGCAATCTCTTGTTGATTGTAGTTTTGAAATTTTTTCAATCCGAATTCAAATAATCATGTCATTCATTTTCGAGAGATACTTAGGAACTACCCGGGAGTTCCAGCTTAATTGACATCGAATCCTTTTCTGCAATCTCTTGTTGATTGTAGTTTTGAAATTTTTTCAATCCGAATTCAAATAATCATGTCATTCATTTTCGAGAGATACTTAGGAACTACCCGGGAGTTCCAGCTTAATTGACATCGAATCCTTTTCTGCAATCTCTTGTTGATTGTAGTTTTGAAATTTTTTCAATCCGAATTCAAATAATCATGTCATTCATTTTCGAGAGATACTTAGGAACTACCCGGGAGTTCCAGCTTAATTGACATCGAATCCTTTTCTGCAATCTCTTGTTGATTGTAGTTTTGAAATTTTTTCAATCCGAATTCAAATAAGTGTTCTATTCATTTTCATAGTCCAAGTGGGAACTGAGTGATAGCTATAGCCAAACTGACGACGGATTCCTGCCCACAATCGTTTGTAGTTGTTTGTAGTACTCATAGATTTCCAATCCAATGGAAAATAAGGACGTGAGGATGATCAGATACATAGGAGGATTCGTTTTTAGTTGTTTGTAGTAGTAAAAAAAATTGAAAATGAAATAGATTCTCATATGCAATCATTTGCAGTTAATTGTAGTTTCGAAATTTCGTCAATTTGAATTCAAGTAAGCCTTCAATCCATTTTCGAAAAACAGGAACTATTTTATAGCCGGAGCTTAAGTGATATGGGATTTACAGCTGCAATCGTTTGCAGTTGATTGTAGTTTTGAAATTTTTTCAATCCGAATTCAAATAAATGTTCTATCGGTTTTTGGAGCCCAAGTGGGGATTGAGCGATAGATATAGCTAAACTGACAAGGGATTCCTGTCTACAATCGTTTGTAGTTGTTTGTAGTACTCATAGACTTCCAATCCAATGGAAAAGAAGAACATGAGGAAGATCAGATACATAGGAGGATTCGTTTTTAGTTGTTTGTAGTAGTATGAAAAATTGGAAATGAAAAAGATTCTTATATGCAATCATTTGCAGTTGATTGCAGTTTCGGAATTTCGTCAATCCGAATTCAAGTAAGCCTTCAATCCATTTTCAGAAAACAGTTGGGAACTATTTTATAGTTGCACCTTAATTGACATGGGATTCCCATCTGCAATCGTTTGTAGTTAATTGTAGTTTTGAATTTTTTTCCATCCGAATTCAAATAAATGTTCTCTCGATTTTTTGAGCCCAAGTGGGGACTGAGTGATAGATATAGCTAAAATGACGACGGATTCCTGTCTACAATCGTTTGTAGTTGTTTGTAGTACTCATAGATTTCTAATCCAATGGAAAAGAAGGACGTGAGGAAGATCAGATACATAGGAGGATTCGTTTTTAGTTGTTTGTAGTAGTAAGAAAAATTGAAAATGAAATAGATTCTCATATGCAATCATTTGCAGTTAATTGTAGTTTCGAAATTTCTTCAATTCGAATTCAAGTAAGCCTTCAATCCATTTTCGAAAAACAGGAAGTATTTTATAGCCGGAGCTTAAGTGATGTGGGATTTACATCTGCAATCGTTTGTAGTTGATTGTAGTTTTGAAATTTTTTCAATCCGAATTCAAATGAATGTTCTATCGGTTTTTGGAGCACAAGTGGGGACTGAGTGACAGCTATAGTCAAAATGACGACGGATTGCTGACTACAATTATTTTTAGTTGTTTGTAGTATTAGCAAATTTTCAGTACCGATGGAATGGTTTCTAGGAAATGGCATCGAGGAATTATTTTTCAATAAGGACCTGAAAGAGATCAGATACGTAGGAGAATTAGTTTGTAGTTGTTTATAGTGGTGATTAAAATTAGGAAGGACGGAAAATTTCAATTTGCAATCGTTCGTAGTTGAATGTAGTTATGGAATTCTGTTAATTCAAATTCAAATATACGTTCAATCGAATCTTGAATAACACTCAGGAACTATTTCACAGTTAAAATTACATTGGGTTCATGATTGCATATGAGAATCTATTTCATTTTCAATTTTTCTTACTACTGCAAAGAACTAAACACGAATCCTCCTATGTATCTGATCTTCCTCACGTCCTTCTTTTCCATTGGATTGGAAATTTATGAGTACTACAAACAACTACAAACGATTGTAGATAGGAATCCGTCGTCATTTTAGCTATATCTATTACTCAGTCCCCACTTGGGCTAAAAAAATCGATAGAACATTTATTTGAATTCGGATTGAAAAAAATTCAAAACTACAATTAACTACAAACGATTGCAGAGGTAAATCCCATATCATCTAAGCTCCGGCTATAAAATAGTTCCTAACTGTTTTTCGAAAATGGATTGAAGGCTTACTTGAATGCGGATTGACGAAATTTCGAAACTACAATTAACTGCAAATAATTGCATATAAGAATCTTTTTCATTTCCAATTTTTCATACTACTACAAACAACTAAGAACGAATCCTCCTATGTATCTGATCTTCCTCATGTCCTTCTTTTCCATTGGATTGGAAATCTATGAGTACTACAAACAATAACAACGGATTGTAGACAGGAATCCATCGTCATTTTAGCTATATCTATCACTCAGTCCCCACTTGGGCTCAAAAAATCGATAGAATATTTATTTGAATTCGGATGGAAAAAATTTCAAAACTACAATCAACTGCAAACGATTGCAGATGTAAATCCCATATCACTCAAGCTCCGGCTATAAAATAGTTCCTAACTGTTTTTCGAAAATGGATTGAAGACTTACTTGAATTCGAATTGACGAAATTTCGAAACTACAATTCACTGTAAATGATTGCATATGAGAATCTATTTCATTTTCAATTTTTCTTACTACTACAAACAACTAAAAACGAATCCTCCTATATATCTGATCTTCCTCACGTCCTTCTTTTCTATTGGATTGGAAATCTATGAGTACTAGGGTAAGCTACCCAGTAGATGGACACTGCCCTATAGATGGACGAGCTACTTTTGGATAGGAAATTACGCAAAAAAATTGTGAAATGTAAATTGTTGCTTTGAATTCTCACTAACTGTTGTGATTCTTAACCCCTGAGTGACGATTTGTTTTCGATCAATTTTTTTTTTCAATTGCTAAACAACAAACGCCCATCTACTGGGCGGTTTTCTTAGGCGTCCATCTACTGGGCAGTTTACCCTACAAACAACTACAAACGATTGTAGGCAGGAATCCGTCATCAGTTTGGCTATAGCTATCACTCAGTCCCTACTTGGACTATGAAAATGAATAGAACACTTATTTGAATTCGCATTGAAAAAATTTCAAAACTACAATCAACTACAAACGATTGCAGATAAGAATCCGATGTTCTTTTAGCTGTAACTNATTTCGGAAATGAATGAGGCGTTTATTTGAAGTCGGGTAGAAAAAATTTCAAAACTACAATCAACTACAAACGATTGCAGATAAGAATCCGATGTTCTTTTAGCTGTAACTATGAAATAGTTCCTAACTGTCTTTTGAAAATGTATGGGGCGCTTATTTTTCAACTACAAACCAAAAAAAAAATGCTACCACTATCATGTGGTGATCAAAATCTACCAAATATCAAATTTTCGTTTCAATTCATCAAGGTGGNTAAATATCGAATTTTCGTTTCAATTCATCAAGGTGGGGTGCTAACTTCACAGAGCTGAAAAAGTTTCTTGTAATCTGCTTGGAACACCAACGATGTGCCGATTTCGAAAAATGAATAAAATTCAGGAAAATTACCTTTATTTTTATAATTTATTGAGTATTGATTAGTAGAAATTAAATCTCGTCAATAGCATAACCCAGCACAGAGCTTAATTCAGAATCAAAGACATGAAACAAGATATGTTACTCAAATCCGAATATTAGTTTTTGGACAAGATCTTGGAAGGAAAAAGAGAATAAACTTTTTTGTAGTGCTCATTCTTCCCTATAATAGTTATTTTCATCACAAGGTCCACAAAGTATTTTCTGACGAATGTGGCTTTGTAGGCCCAGCCGAAGGCGAGGCCTATAAACACATTCGTCAGAAAATACTTTTGGACCGTGTGATGAATGCAATTTTTCGTCAGAAGGCCTGTAAACCGCGATCAAACCGAGCGAAGCGAGGTTAGAATCGCGGTTTACCGGGTCTTCTCACGAAAAAAAGATTTCTTTGCAAGAAATCGATATTTTGTTTCAATGACATTGTAAAAAAACTAATTCGCAACTGAATCTGGAGATAATTTTTCAATGAATATCTCTGAATATACGGTAGATGAAAAAATTTCCATAAAATCTTTTTTGTAGGACTCATTCTGCTGTGCAAAAAAGATTTAGTAAAAAATTTGTACATCTCCTTTAGATTTCGAGATATTTGTGAAAAACTTATTTTTTCGGAGGATAAAATTTTGTTTTTCTCTGCATTTCACCTCTAAGTTTGTGAGAGCACCAAAAATAAAAATGTTTTTGTTAGGAAATTTTCTGAACTTTACGATGAAGAAACAAAAAAATAAATATTGGAGAACGACTCCAAACGGCCGTTTGAAAATTTCTTTTTGAATTTTCTGTGTTAAAATACATAGATACATAAAAACAATATTGTTTTCGTAATGCTTAGAAAATTTCCAACGAAATCTATGGGTTAAAAATTTTTTTTTATCGTTCTTAGTGGCTCGTAGCTAGAATTGAAAAAAAAATTTTAGAAGAAAACAAAATTCAAACTTCAATATTTCCGACAAAAATTGAGTTAGAAAGCTCCGTTTACGCTCATTTTTTTTATTTTGGACTAGAGAAATAGAAAAAAAAGTTTCAAAATTGTAAGGCAATATTTCTTATTCAAAAATTGGCGGTTTCGCTCATAAAAAAGTTCTACGAAACTTTCCTGATTTTTTGGTAATTCCATACTAAGGTAATATTCACGAAATTTTCGATTGTCGTTTCGGCGTTATACATAATTTTATTCAAATTTCTGAAAAAATTCATGAAAAAAGTCAGGAAAAAATGACTGAACACAGAAAAACGGTCAGGTTACATCTAGGCAGACGATTTTTCACCATAAATGATAACGCAAAAAAAATACTGAAGATTGGATAAGTTGACGATCAGTTAGCGTCACGAGGTATGCGTCAAGTCAGAAATGGTCAGAAAACGGTAAATTTACGACTGACTTGACGCATGTCAAAAATTGCCGTCATTTTGCATCCCTACTTTTGACCCTTATTTTGTATGACCCTTAAAATAAGGGTCCATTGCAGACTCTTCATGTTCCCGACCCTTAGATTTTGACCCTCAAAATTGCTGACCCTAAAAATGTTGGAACGTCGAACTTTTACCCCAATTTTTTATAACAACTTGAAATGCGGGCCCTTTGCAGATCCTTCATGTTTCTGACCCTTAGATTTTGACCCTTGAAATTGCTGACCCTAAAAAATATTGAAACGTCGAAATTTTGACTCTTACTTTGCGGGCCAGAAAGTATTTGACCCCAACTATCTACTCTCTAGAAATTGTAGACAGTAGAGAGAGTTGTCCGCACCAAGCATCCGAGCCCAACCCCCTACTCTCTACTAGAAACTTTAGAGAGTAGAGAATTGCCCCCACCAAATATCCGATCCCAACAATCTACTCTAAAAAATGAAAAGAGCAGAGAGTTGCCCTCATTTTAAGGAAAAAATGAAGGTCAAAAGTTCCACTTTCCAACATTTGTAGTCAGCAATTTTGAAGGTCAAAATCTAAGGGTCAGGAAAATGAAGGGTCTCCAAAGGATCCTCATCTTAAGGATCAGAAAAAGTAAGGGTCAAAAGTTCGACGTTCCAACATTTTTAGGGTCAGCAATTTTAAGACTCAAAATCTAAGGGTCAAGAACATGAAGGGTCTGCAAAGAACCTTTATTTTAACGCTCAGAAAAAATCAGGGTCAAAAGTTCGACATTCCAACATTTTTAGGGTCAGGAATTTCAAGGGTCAAGAACGTGAAGGGTCTGCAAAGTACCCTCATCTTAAGTGTCAGAAAAAATAAGGGTTAAAAGTTGGATGTTCCAACATTTTTAGGCTCAGCAATTTTTCAGGGTCAAGAACATGAAGGGTCTGCAAAAGACCCTCATTTTAAGGGTCAGAAAAAAAGAGGGTCACAAGTTCGACATTCCACCATTTTTAGGGTCAGCAATTTTAAGGGTCATAATCTAAGGGTCATGAACATGAAGGGTCTGCGAAGGACCCTCATTTTAAGGGTCAGAAAATTTCATCTCGCCCTTCAACAAAAAGAGATATGATTTTGTCTTCAATCGATGGAAAATTCATTGCCGAGTCGATAGAGCGCAATATCATCTCCTTATGTCAATCCGAAGATGAGAAAATTCGTCGCGGGAGAGGAGAAAAAATGACAGCCGTGCGGAATTGAGAATCGCTAGTGCTCCCCCTTCTCCTCGCCAACGGCAGAAGAGCGGAGAGTCAGCGAGCTCAAGTGCTGCGCTCACCAGTACACCCCACAGCCGACACACTGACACGGGCCTCTTTCACCCTGCCCTCTGATTGGCCAAACTTTATTCATTAGTATCTTTTGAATGAAGCTACGGATCGAAAAACTTCATTGGACTTTTCGATCCAGAATTCAACCCTCAACCGTCCATTTCAGGGAATCCCTCCACTTTTGGGACACTCTGTATACTGTGAGGTATTTTTCCAATCACGTATGCGGGCATCATACGTGTGTTCCTTCACGAACTTTGGTCGCCCCGAGTAGAACCTCTCCACCCGAATAAAGTACGAAGGTGATCAACGAGAGGAACCAAAGAAAAATACCAGAAGGGCGCCCCTTTCTCCGTTTCGCCGCCGCTAGTCGGAGTTCATGATTTGGCAATTATCACTATTGTTTTCGAGGATTGTTAATTAAGTTTAAAATGTTTTTTTTTTCATTATACCAAGTCGCGAAAATTACCCCAATCAATCGTTTTTGTTGTGTTAGAATACATTTATTTTACACGGTGTTGAGTGGATCATTTTTTTTGCCCGTTCCCACACGCCTCCGCGGTTTTCTGAGCTGGTCGTGGAACGCGCTTCGACATCGTGACCTTGTCCTTTGAAGGTTAAAAGGATTGGCGAGTCCTCCGTTGGCGGAGGAGCCAACATAATCCGATGCTCTCTCGATGCCACAGCATGAGTTTTTTATGTGGTGGCCTTGTGCAACAGACTCGTCGGTGAGGTGGTGGGGGCTCGCACGTAGAGGCCTGAGTTGCCTGCTGGCGTACGTTCAGCGACTCCCGCGGCTCGTTGGTGTGAGTCCCCAAGACTTGGTGTGTGTGCGCTCGTCGGTGTGCCACTTGTTGTCCGTAGCTCCTTCCCTGATGCTCCGCTCCACTCCCTTTGTCATGAAGCTCACGCGTAACCCGCGATGAGCGCAATAGCGTTAAAATTGAGAGATAAAAAGAAACAAAACTAGTGGATTGGGCTGTTAGTCGCTCGCTGTGCTCGCTCCCATTGCGGGTGGGTTGGTAGCGGATGTATTCATGTGGGTCTAACCCGTCGGGCGGGTCGCACCAACAACTTCCCGATATTATTCCTCCCATTTTGACTGAAAGAATCCTTTTCAACTCTCAATACTCTGTTTATTTGTTCATGAGAAACCCTTGTTTTTAATTACATGATATTCATAACTATACTCACATCATTACATTGCCAGGGAGGAAAGCATCGATTTCCGCACTGCTCGTAAAGTCATACTCAAGCGACATTTTGGTAAACACAGTTCTCACTTGATAATTTTATCAAAGCACACGCCGGTTCGACACAGCCGGTGTACATGCCGGAAGTAGATGCAAAAACTTGGTCAATCGAAAGATGTCGCGTTTATGAGAAATGTGTCGCATTTTCATGAGACGAAGTACACCACTGATCTCAGCATTTGTTTTCATATAATATTTCTCATAACTCGAAATACGATAAGATTTCTAGTATTGAGAGTTAATATTAACATCGGAGTGATATAAATAATGAGACATTTGGAAAAACAACACACTTTCTTAGCAACTACCTTCAGATGAGTTAGTGACCAATTAGTAGAGGCGCCAGTCGATAACGATGTATTCGGAATTTTGGAATTTTTTTATTTCTCATTTATTGATGGAAAAACGGAAATTTTTGGAAGAAATCGAAGAGAAGTATGAAATTTTCTTCATTATAATCTGTTGGATATGTAGAGCGCCTGCACTCTGTTTTACCTACTGATACGTTAGTGTGGTTTCTTAACACCGTAGGACGCTAACACGCGTCATGAGTATAGTTTATCACTTGTGTGTTAACCTTTGAGAAAGAGAGAGTTACGAATAAATACTTTAACTTGTTTATGATAATTCTGTGTATAATTATTGACTCTACCACCATAAAAACCCTTCAGGTTATGGTCCCGAGTCGTGTAAAACACTACGCTTCCACTACGCGTACAAAAATAATATAAAAAGATTTAAAAACTGAAATACAAAAGTAAAGCCACGTGGACACGAGTAATATATCGGTGTGTGAACTGACTGGTGAGAAGAAAAAGACAAAAAATATGTCTGGCACTGACGACGAAAAAATTGAAGAAATGGAAGAATACTGTAAGTAGAAAATAAAAATTATAAGTGTCCGGTAAAACGTGGTAGATTGGTGGGAGTAGAGAAAAGGACGCCATAAAGTAACATGGCGGCTGGAGAATAATTTCTCTAAAAACACAGAATAAAATAAAAAGACAAAGAAAAATTAAAATCAGGGAAAAAGTCAGTCAAACATAAAAATCGAGTCAGTGTCAGAAACTGAGTTCTCGTATGGAGATTTGGGGAAAAATAAGAAAAGAATTAATGAGAATTGAAAGAACTAGTAGGCGTCGGTTAGGGGGAATACAGGGAGAGATGCGGTGTGTGTGCGAGGGGAGCGGCTGTGGCTGCACGAAGTCTGAGAGAGAAAGAAAAGAGAGAAAGAAATACGTATAGTGCGAAAAGTTCCCTCGTGCCTATCTCCGTGCGCGCGCATGCGACACAAATACACCAGTAAAATCATTTTCGGTGAATACAAGTGCACATTGTAGTCACTGAATTAATAGGATCGATCAGATAAATATCTAGATAGGAAGAATTAAGAAATGAGTTAAATACTTGACAAATTAGTAGGTTAAATATTTAATAGATAAATTGTTACAGCTGCAAGGGTTTTGCCAAAGATATGGGGATATCTGACAAAAACATTTCAGTTGGATGAACTCCATAAAGGAGAAGATATTCTATTAAAGATAGAAGGAAATGATCTTTTAATAATACCAGAAAATAAGAGAGCATACAATTCTGGTAAGTTGAGTAGTAATGAGGAGATAAAAAGATTGAATAAATGCATGCATGCTAGCGAAAGGGCACATATGCGCAAAGACCGGCAAATTACATATGTATATCGCAATATCTGTTTAAAAACACCAAAACATAAAATACTAGTTGATAAAATTTAAAAATTCTGAAAAATCTCTCTGAAGAGCCGGTCAGCAAATGTGTGCTTGGGTTCGGCATCACAGGAATTGACTGTCTAGGGCAGACATGGGAGAGGTTTTGTATTCAAATCTTGAACATGTCTGTTCATCCTGAGGCCAGCCATACTTGTTGTTCGGTCAACTGTCCTCGGGATACAGTCCTTGGCAAAATGAAAAGTAATATTTCATAAAAACAATTCTTTTGTATAGAGAAAAGAATGTTCCAAAAGGATCATTGGAAGTGTTTGATCGATTGGAGTGAGGAGAAGAGTAGTAATGGTCTACCTTTAATAATGCCAAGGAACAACCAAGAGATGTGTTCAACTGTTGATGGTGTTGCGAGTGGCCAAGAGGAAGAGAAAGAGAAAGAGGAGAAAAAGAAAGAAATGAAAGAGAAAGAGTTTAGTTCAACAGTTGAGACAATGAGTTCAGAGGTGAATAAACCCATAATTGTAGCAGATATCACAACTAAGGCTTTAATAAACGTGATCAAAACTGGAGATGGGTCAAGAGACATTAAAAAGCTCACAGTAGAGGAACGAATGGAGGTACAAGAGAAAAGAATGAGTGACTTAACGAGTATAGTCAATCAATTTTGTGTTGCTGCTAACTCGTCAGACAACATAACAACATTTATAAAAGCTGTTGATAAGAAATCAACGAACGAGAGAGAAGAGCTAGGGAAGATGATTAAGGACTTATCAGATGGATACCAGAGTAAAATGAACACTTTGGACAAAATCGTTGGGACACTTAGTCAAATAGTAGAAGCAAATACTAATAGTGAATATGAGCCAATAGAGAATGAGGATTTGACAGAGAAACGTGAATTTGAAAAGAATTCAAGTTTGGAAGAGAATATTGAAAATCTAGTTGAGAAACACTTGGAAAAACGTCTTGAAAAAGCTGAAGTTCATGTGTCAGATAATAGGAAAGAGAAAGGATCAGAAGTTGTTCAAGTCCAACTGAGTAGAAACAACTCACTTAAGAGGGTTTATAAACTAGATGCTAAAACGAAATTCGAGCAATTTTATGACTTCTTCACATCCGAACTGAGGTCAGAAAACTTACTTCATATTATAGATAAAACGATTAAGACAACAGACAATGAAGTAACTGGTAAAGCAAAGGAATTCACAGTTCGAGACATCTTAATAAATCGGATAGAGAGCGCTCTTACACTCAAACCATGAAAATAAAAGATCCAGTTAAACTACTTGAAACACTGGAAGAAATTAAACGGTGTGAGGTGAATATAACTTCATCAGAAGTAAGGAAAAAGTTGAACACAATGTGTTATATTCCGGGAAGACGAACAGCTGCAGAATTTTGTTCAGAGTTTGAAGACACTATCAGAGCCTATGAAAATTCACCTGGTTCTGATCCGTTATCGGAAAAAGAAAAGAGAGATGCTATGTATAACGCAGTAAAGGTGACAGTACCGAGTGTACAGACTTTGGAACTCTTGAGTGAAGAATCTAAAGCAGCAGAGGAGCTTCCGTATGATCGTATTAAATGGATAGTATTGAGAACAGAGTCTGCAGGTCTTCAAGTGAACGCTGAGAAGAAAGGAGAGAGGTCAGTGAACTTTGCTAGCGAAGAAGAAACGTGCTATGAGTGTAAAGAGCGTGGACATTTTGCGAGGGATTGCCCACAAAAAGGGGATGGTATTCTGTGCTTCAAATGCAACAAAAGAGGCAACCACATTGCAAAGAATTGCGATGGTGGTGGTGGAAGAGGTGGTGGACATTCAAGTAGAGGAGGTTCATCTAATGGAGACTTGAAGTATAAAAATAACAGTAATCAAGTCAGAAATTACTCAAGAGGTTCAGGAGTAAATAGATTCAGGGGAGGTCTGAAAAGAAGAGGAACTAATTCGAATTTCCAGGGAGCGAAAAGGGGAAGACTTGAGAGTAGAGGAAGAGGGAACAGGTTCAATCTAAACAGGAAAACTCAAACAGCAAATGGTCAGGGATCAAATAATCAGGCGACTCAGCAAAATGGTGGAAGGTCTGCTGCTGGAAATCAACAGAACAAAGGTAAGAAGAATAGAATTGATGATTTGAAAAGACAAATGTTATTAGATCGAGTTAATTTGGATTGTGAAGTCATGTTTACGGAAACTCGTCAAATAGACCGAAACAGATACATTACAGAGTTCATAGCGGATTCAGGTGCAACAGGACACTTAAGTAATTCCAAACTAATATTTAAGACTTTGGATGAGTCACATCAAGGTGTGATCAAATGTGCCAATAAAGACAAGTCAGCGGACTTGAAAACGGAGGGAGTGGGAAAGATAGAAGTAGAGTTAGCAAGTGGTAGGATTCTGGAGATAGACACAGTTATCTTTGCAGAAGCTTTAACTGAGAATCTGTTATCTCTCCGTAAATTCGCAGACATGGGTCTTGCAATTTATTTAGATATATTTGATCCAGAGTCAAACGAGTTATTTATTTCCGGTGTCTATAAGAAGCCCTATTGGATAATCGATTTGGAAGTTAATAAGATCAATTCAACAGATAATAGTTTAACGAAATACATAAATAGAAGAATAATTGCGAATTTAGCCGATAGTGAGTCAGAAGTAAAGAGATATCTCACGCGAAGTGTAACAGCAAAGTTACAGGAAACTGATACCGATAATTCAAATGAAATTCAAACTGATAAAGTTGAAGAAATGATAGTAGACGAGGAGGATAAAGAAATTTCTGAGGAAAAATTGAGTACGAAAGACAAAACAGTTGAAAGGAAAACTCCATACGAGATTTCTAGTTTTGATTACACTATATGCGATCGCGACATTAGCAATATCGATGAATTCACAAATGTTGAACATTTAGAAGAAGTTTCATCTTTCTCTGAGAATCAGAAATTCCAGGAGAATGAGAGAGCTAGGTTGTGGCATGTCAGATATGGACATGCATCAGTGGCTTACCTTAAGGCTTTGCAATCTAAATTCCCAGAAAACAAAGATTTGAATAAAGCGGTATTCAATGAATCAATTATGGACTGTGAGGTGTGTTTAGTATCTAAACTCAATAAATTATCATTCCCAACGACGCGTAGGCGAGCTACACAAGCTTTGCAAATTATACATTCGGATGTAATGGGTCCGATCTCTCCTAGCTCATATCCCAAAGGCTATAGATTCATTTCAGTGTTTGTGGACGACTATTCTCGTTTTGCCAGGGCATATCTTATGAAAGGAAAATTCGAGACTGGTTATTATTTTGAAATGTTTGTAAAGAGTGCGAGAAATCTATTGGGATATGATGCTAAAGTTTGTTATTTGAGATCTGACCAAGGAACAGAGTTTACGGGCGGATATACTGTAGAGGTGTTAGGAAAATTAGGGGCAGAACAACAATTTTCTTGCCCAGATACACCACAGCTTAACGGTGTGGCGGAACGGTTTAATCAAACGATCCAAAAGAAAGTGAGATCATACATGTTCGATGCAAAATTACCGGAGTATTTATGGGATTTGGCCTTGTCGGCTGCTGTGTATGCATACAATCGTACACCTCACAAGTCAAATGATATGATAACACTTTTGGAAAGATTTTCTCCAAATCATAGTTTCGATATAAATCAAATTAAAAGATTTGGTTGTCTGTCATACATCACAGTACCGAGAAGGTCAGGTCCGAAATTTGGAAAATTAGGAATGAGAGTTGTACTCATCGGGTACACTCCAAGTGGATACATATTCCTTAAACCTGAAGAAGGGAAGTACTACGAAAGTAGAAATGTCAGGTTCAATGAAAAATTAGTCCATGGAGACAAGTATTTAAAAAATAAGATTCAAAACTTTCCAGAAACCGATGACGTGATAGATAAGAATAAATGGCTTGTTGAATTTGATAATGATGAAGTTCAGGCTGAGAAATCTTTAAAATCGGAGGGAGAATTGAAGCGTAAAAGAGGTCGACTAAGAAAAGATGCTAAATCATCAGAAAAAGTCAAAGCAAAAGAAATTTCTGAAAACACTAGTAAAATCATCACAGATACAAGCTTTAATGAATTACAAATTGATGAAAGTCTAAAGGAGAGTGTTCTTCTTACTAGTATGGTTGACAATGGAGTTGAATTAGAGATAGAGAAAGTAAACGATGAAGTCTGTCATGCGCTTTTGTCTCAAATAAATTCAGATCCTTCCAATTTTAAAGAAGCGGTTCAAAGTAAAGATAAAGAGTCCTGGATATCAGCTGCAGAAAATGAACTAGGTTCGATGAAGAGAAAAGGAGTATGCAAAATTGTAGATAGACCGATTATAATGGAAAATGGACAAAAATTGAATATTATTGATTCAAAGTGGGTATTCAAACGTAAGCTTGAAGCAGATGGGAATGTGAAATTTAAGGCACGTTTAGTAATTCGTGGGTTTAAAGATAAGAATGTTTATGAAATTAGTGAGACTTATGCTCCAGTTTCAAGATTACCATTGGTAAGAGCAGTAATAGCTATTATCAATAAATATGATCTCGATGTATGTCAATTAGACGTAAAGACTGCATTCTTATATGGTGAAATTGACGAGGAAATATATATGGAGATTCCTGAAGGTACTCATCACTCAGACAAAGAGAGGAGAGATAAAGTATGTAAATTAGAGAAGGCGTTGTATGGACTTCGTATAAGTCCCAAAAGGTGGAACATGAAATTTACTGAGGTTGCATTGGAAATGGATTTGGAAAATTCAGATTTAGAGCCATGTTTATTTACTTGGAGAGATGGGATGAAATTCTTGATTTTATTACTCTATGTAGATGATATTCTACTAGCTAGCAATGATAAAATCAAATTAGAAGAGGTAAAAACAAAATTAAGTGCTGAATTCGAGATGACAATTCCAGGTGATCCTAAAGAGTTCTTGAGTATCACAATTAGGCGAAATCGGGAAAGTAACGTCATAGAGTTGAGTCAGGAAAAAATATATAGAGAAAATACTGGTCAGATTTGGATTCGATGAATCGCACCCTCAGAGAACTCCAATGAATACTGCACAAGTCACAAATAATGAGAGGAAAAATAGAGAGGAAGAACCAGAAGAGGAAAATATGAGAATTACAGAGACTCGAGGAAATTTCCCATATCGAGAAGCTGTGGGGAGTCTTTTGTATTTAGCAGGTGCCTCAAGGCCAGACATATCTTACGCAGTAAATGTGTTGAGTAGGCATCAAGTGAATCCAACCGAAGAGGATTCGATTATGGTGAAGAGAGTATTTAGGTATTTGAAAGGTACAAAGAGGTTAGGATTGAGATATGTGGGTAAGACGGATGAAATTGAGTTTTTCAGACGCAAGTTTCGCAGATTGCAAAAATTCACTCACAACATGTGGGTTTGTGATTAAGTTATTCGGTGACCCAATAATTTGGCGAATACGTAAACAATCCTATGTAGCTCTGTCCACTTGTCATGCTGAATATGTTGCGATGAGCGAGGCTGGTCAAGAAATGTTATCCATTTACAATTCCTTGAGACTAATCATGGTTGCACCTCCACTCCCCATGATATTATGGTGCGATAACAGAGCTGCGATAGTAAAATCAGAAACCAGTGGTGGTAATAAATTGAGACATATAATTGAGACTAAAGCTCATCACATCAAGGAATGTGTAAAAAGAAAACTCATAGAGGTCAAGTGGGTTAAATCTAAGGATCAGCTTGCTGATATTTTTACAAAGCCTTTGGCTTTTGAATTGCATAAACGTTTGACTGACGAAATAATGAATATTAAAATGTAAAATTAATACTGTTCTGTTCTGTTAATTTAGGGTCCAACTAGGGTTATACAAATTCGACGAGATTACGGAGACTGGGTCTGATTATATGAAGGTTGCTTGATTAAAATTGAAACTAAATGTTATGATTAAGATATTGATGAGAGTTTAAAAATAAAAAGGTAACACAGAGGCAGTCGGAAGGGAGTGTTGGATATGTAGAGCGCCTGCACTCTGTTTTACCTACTGATACGTTAGTGCGGTTTCTTAACACCGTACGACGCTAACACGCGTCATGAGTATAGTTTATCACTTGTGTGTTAACCTTTGAGAAGGAGAGAGTTACGAATAAATACTTTAACTTGTTTATGATAATTCTGTGTTTAATTATTGACTCTACCACCATAAAAACCCTTCATAATCGTTCTATACGTGATTTTCATGAGATTAAGAAAGTGTTCGTTGTTTTTTTGTCATTTTGAAATTTTCTTTCCGGGAAAACTCAAAAACCACTAAACAGATATCAGCCAAAATCTAATCCGCTCTAAGTTGAATAAAAACCTATCGATTGAAAAAAAAAAGTCAAATCGGACAATTCGTTCACGAGAAATCGTTAACCAAAATTTTGACCACGTACATACCTAGTAACACACACACACACACAGACAGACATTTTGTTTAAAATTGTCTAGGAACATCGAAAAGACCTTGAAACATGGAGATTTGATGAAAAATCAATTTTTGATTTTCGGGGCCATTACAATAACTTCCCTGCCCGGAAGTTAAAAAAATCAATACGAGAAACTAAATATGAAAATGTGGCCTTGGGTGGTCCGACTCCTCGCTGGGGTAATTTCCTAATTGTCCCCCCACTTAATCCGCGGTCAGTTCAGGCGAGAAACAGTACATGATTTCTATCATGTTATAATACATACATTGAATACATCAGTGTATATTTACTACACAAGGATTTGTTTACAATTACTGGAATGAAAATTTTTTTTTGGTGACAAGTGTTGAGAGCTAATAAGATTGACTGATTGATAATTAGATAAACTTGAATGTCGATACTGGAATGAAATAAATTGGAAATCTAAAAATATTCGATTTCAATTTTTTTATTCGATTTTTGTTCTTCGAGGTTTTGTTTAATGAACTTAATACTTTATACCACAAAATCAAAGAATATTGAATTTTCTCCATGAAAAAAAAAGTCGGACTACTTTGTAATGTCCAAAAATTTTATACTAGAATAATTAAAAAAATTTTCATGCTACAATAATGTTATGTTAGAATAACTAAGAAACGAATCAATTAATGTAAACTAAATAG
This sequence comes from Diachasma alloeum, assembly GCF_001412515.2. Taxonomy (NCBI): domain Eukaryota; kingdom Metazoa; phylum Arthropoda; class Insecta; order Hymenoptera; family Braconidae; genus Diachasma; species Diachasma alloeum. The sequence continues at coordinate 103,694 of NW_021680564.1, forward strand.
AGTGCATTTCATCATTTGAACTCGATTAAAAGTTCCAAAGACATTGGAATCGAGTTCAAAAGTGATGAAACGGCCCACTCAGCATGCTCCCATTACCCAACACTAAGATTCGCACGCGGAGGAACGACTGAAAACCGATGAATCGAAACCCCAAAAACCGAATGAACTACTTCCCCAATAAAAATCAAAATAGTGGGAAAATTCATACGACATTTTCCACCAAGTAAAAATGGACTCGTTGGAGCCCATGTGACAAGTGACCCCACAATTCATATAAAAATGTCAGAAAAATCAAAATTAACCAGTCTTAAAGCAGCGACGGAGCAGTAACAATTCTGGTGGAAGTAGTTCACTTAATCGGTCCAGTTTCTCAATCCTTCCTTCGATTACGCGGGATAGTACTGAATTAATGGTAGGTTACGAACGATTGAAATTATCCGGGAATAAAATTTCTTTAATCGAGAGTGGTGACTTTTCCTACATATAAAGAATTCGTTTATTGTGACGCTTTGTGGACAGCCTCATAAAACTTTAAAATTCAATTGTCAAAAATTTATTAAAATATATCAACGAGTAGAAGAAAGTGTTTCCGTGAAAGTATCCATAATAGCCTTTAGCACGACTAATTACTGGTGGGGAAATTACGGATTTATCCAGGGATCTACCAATACATCGATTAACTTATACAAAAAGACCGAATTGTGAGTAATAAAATTTGTAAACCCACATTTGAATCCTTCAGATCATTCCAGAGGTAAAAATTGAATTGTTAGATTTTTGTAAATTAAATATCGTTTTGTAAACCAAAATTTTTTCTTACATTCATAATTAAAGCTTAAACCAATTTTAAATCTCTTGATGTTCAACATTTTTCGAGAACTTAGTCCTTTCCCTAGTTATCAAATCCTTTTTCTACCCAGAAAGCCCCTTTGCCAAGATAAGAGTATAAAACTTCGCGTCGTCCAATAATTTTTAAATTTTAAAAAATTTAGCTTTATTTTAAATATAAATTAAAAGATAGTCCTCCGCCGCATTAATGAATTCTCCGGACATAACAACTTTTTATGTGAAGATTTTCAATCCTTATTGAATTGGCTAGAAGAAGATCGAAAATAAAGCATGGATTAGCAGCGGTTTTCGAAGGGAATGCCACAAACTTGCTTTTTTCAACATTCCCTTCTTAAAATATTTCAAAAATATAATTTTTTTGCATGAAAACGTTTTTTGATGAAGTTCTGAAATAGTAAAAATTCGTTACAATTCAGGAAAAATTATTCTTAGAATGGAAAATAGATTATTATAGAATTATTTTGTAACGAACATGTGGGGATGTTCGTTAGGACACGATACTGCTATCAGAACAACTAACCCCCGTGACATAGGAAGGCGATTCGTGAGTAAAAAGGGTAGAGAGAGAGAGAGTTTTGTTTAGGGTTCCACGAAAAAGTGGCAAAATGTTAGATTGCCCCCGCGATAATTGAACTCGCATTCGTTTACCGTACTAATTATCGAGATTTGATTACTTACGCGTTTTTGAGGGTCCATGGAATTATCGCAAAGAAGGGCCAAGTTATGAGTCATGCGGTAATTTTTATGAGTCAACCCTATTGTTAATCCCGCGGGAAATCGATTAGGTCCGGTTGCAATATCGGCGCTCCAAAATTTTGCTGGATTTTACGGGGTTAACTGGTTACCTTTTATGTTTTTGGTGGAAGGTCGTTTGGAGCAAGTGCAACCCTTGTCTGCAGCGAATTGCCAGGTTGCTTTAGAGTTTGGTTCACAAGAGTAATTTGATAATTTGAAATAATAAACAATTTGATTTTATTTGTCTTTTAACCCCGTGAATCCCGGAGAACCGATCCGTGGAAGGCGCCAAAAACCCTCAGTAATTATCCGAACGTTCATCTGTTCGGCGCAGTCCGGTCAAATAATTAGGTAAATTAATTGATTTCGTTTAGTTCAAATGTTAGAATTAATTCAAATGTTATCGGCACTTACGCCTTTGCATTTCCCGACAAAATTCGGGTTCTTTCGGGAGGTCCTCGCGAAGGTAGGCGTGTCCGCACCAATCAAAAGGATTTTGATTGAGTGGTGAATTCTCACCTCTGAATCGTCGCGAGACACTCAGAAGTTGAGTTAGTTGCGTTCTGACCCCCGCGGAATAGCGAGTGCAAGTAGCACGTGTTTAGTAGTCCGTAGCATGTGTAGCACGTGTAGCACGTGTCCACTTGGGATTATACCGGTTCAAGATCGGAAAAAGGGAGAAAAGGCGGAAAAAGATTCCAAACGTGAATTTGTTGGTTAATTAATTCGTTCTGAATTATAGTTCAGAGCGGTAATTTCCATCTCATGGTGGTTTTCGCACGCGTGGCCTTCAGGCACGTGGCGCGTTTTTCTTTTTCTTTTGAGGGTAAACCTGTATTTAATTTCCCGTGATTAATTAGTTGAATGTATCAATCAGGTCGGGATTAATTTTTTTTTCTTGTTATGGTTCGTATTTTCCCGATAATTCACGCGTTCCGTTCCATCAAACATGATGGTTAATTCTCTTAAAAGGGTCATTTCCGATATAAATCCCGGCTCCGGTTATTCAATAATTGGCTCATTGAATAGGGTATCTTATTTTAGAACTACTCGAACTTTTGAGGTTTTCCGAAAACCGCTCCCGAAAAGAGGAAAAATTGGTTGTGAGCTCCACTCGTAGTGGTTTCTGTATTCGCGTCTCTTTCGCCCTCGTGGTGAGTTATTTTGTCTCTCTCTCAGTGGAGAATTCTACGCTGAGAGTCTCAGCCATTCAAATGGGACGTACTCCCCTTCCGGCACGCCTCTGCAACTCTCCGCACCAACAAACTGCGGCTATCGCTGTACGCGAACACTTCCTCCCATTTAAAATCCACCATGGTCATTAATTAACCTAGCGTGGCCAATTGGTTAGGGAAAATTATAAGTTTGGGTTTACCGTGTTCGCTAGAGTTTCCCACATATTTTGACTCTGGGTTTCTGAAATTTCACTCTGCCGTTTTAAGAAATCGCGACTTCAGTTTTACGGAATTTTTGGTATACCGCTTTCCCACATGCGTTATACGTATAACGCGGGGTTTTAGTGTTTCTCTCTCTCTCTCTCTCTCTCTCTCTCTCTCTCTCTCTCTCTCTCTCTCTCTCTCTCTCTCTCTC
>NW_021680564.1:115896-134385 GCF_001412515.2 Diachasma alloeum
CCCTCTCTCTCTCTCTCTCTCTCTCTCTCTCTCACTTTTACGGGTATTCGCACCCCCAGTATACCTTTCCCCCAGTTCTCGGAATTCTCGAGCATTTCGGGATTTGCGAAAATTTCGTATCTTGGCTATTGTCCTCGTGTTTTCAATAACACCTGAGGAATTGGATGACGTTAGCCTTATAATGGAGGCGATCACAATTACATCATTTTGGTATTATGATTTCAGACTGAATTTATTAGTTTCTTTTGGTTTTGCGAGAAGAGCGATGATTGTTATCGAGAATTTTATTCCTTTTGAGAATTATGTAAGAGTATGTAAATTTTTTTTTTCTTTTTGAAAATTTCAATAGTGGAACAAGTAAGGACAATGTCGATTTCTTTTTTTTTTTAGTTTTGACCGCCCAATAACCCGTTTCCACCTGAAATCCACCCCTCTCTCCACAACCTAGCATACTGAGCGATCCGAGGACCGTTACCTTTCCCCAAAAATCTAGTTCTCTTCGTTTTTGGTTTCTCGTTTAGGAATTTCCTGAGTGTTTGAACTCGAAATTCGTGCACTTCCGGTTTGATAATTCCGGCTAAAAATTATCTGGCGGCCATTATTCGTTTTTATTTTGAGTTAATTAGATTCAGTGGAAGAAGGGCGAAGGTAATTGGCATTTTAAACTCTCATGCAAAAATGTCACGTTACAAATGGCGCCCAACGTGGGGCTCCAAAGTTATTGGGCGGAAAATTAGAATTTTCTTTTTGTGGGTTAGTTTCGCCAGAAATTGGTAAATTTTCAATTTTTTTCTATTTTCAGTCGTTTCTGATTTTTTTTTTACCCCACTTAAAGTGGACTTAGAAATCGCGACTTATTTTCGGTATTTTTCATATTATTCGATCGAGCGATGATCTCACTGTGTCGGAATTTTGTTTTTCGTAAGCTGTATTGTCTCCTTGTCTTTTGTTCCGAAGCTTCAGGCTTTGGCTGTTGCCAAGTAGGTCTCTTTGTATGGGCGTGAAAGAGATGTTCTGGTAGAGGATTAGCGTGACATCAACAATGATGTCATCGGTTGGGTTTTATTCGAGACAAATAAGAAGGAATTATATTCGAGCCTCGTCTTCGAGATTTTGATAACTTGTAGTAGTCCGCCTGCGGCTAGATGGAGCCACACGCCTTCAGAGACCATAGAAAAAGTTGGCTGTGGCACCTCGGCGTTGAGGGCTCGCCATCTTATCATTAGTTTAAAGTTATGCAATAGTGTAGAAAAAATTGGACGGGTTTGGAAAAGCTAGTTGGGAGGGATTGAATCTCTCGACGAGGCTCTTCATATAATTACCATCGAACTTCACTTACAGGTAAGTTCGTTTGATCGTACAATTATATTCGAGCCTCGTCGTCGAGATTTTGATAACTTGTAGATGTTCAGAGATCATCCAATTTTTTCTTTTTGTTTTTTTTTTTTAAATCAAAATCCCAGATTTAATATGAATATGAATATTAAAGAGTTTAAAGACGAATGCTAATGAACAAAAAGTATGGTTATTGACAAAACCATATTCAATATAACTTTGACAAAAAAAAAGCGTTGATCAACGGCAATTATAGAAATGTACAAATCGTACTTCTAAACCTTTCGAGACTTACTCGTTTTCTCACAGCAGCTAGAGTTGCTGTAATGTAATTTGAGAATTAGCTGTATCGACTTTAAGATGGCTATAGGACAATATAATCCGATAGGCCAGTATTTACGGAGATTCAGTAGCTATATAAGGCCGGTTCTGGATAAACCGTCCGGGATTTAGTGGGCAGGTGAGAGGGTGCAGGTGAGAGGTGGGTGGGTGTGGATGTTGGGGTGGGGGAGTTGGATGGGGGGTAGAGGGTTGAGGGGTAGAGGGTCAGATGCTTAGATGGATGAATGGGAAGTTGAAGGAATGGAGGGGTAAGACGGGTTGTTGATGGTCTTTTTCACTGACCGAAGAAATTTTCTAAACAAACTGGTTTATCTTTTTTTCCATGCTGCTGAATGATTCTCGAAGCAGTTGTCTCCGCATATATCACTTCATGGTTCGCTTAAACTATTTCATCGGTTGAATATATTGTTATAGAGGGAGCTATGAAAATCTAGAATTATACATCACTCGTGAACTATTGTTCTAACAATGTTAGTGTTTTGAATGATACTAAGGTAAGAGAATTTCGATATTTATCCCAATGGAGCGCAAGCCTTTTGTGATGTAATTTTCTCGAGGAATGATGATTGTCACTGAGAGAGTCATGATTCATGTTCCATACCATTCGTATAATCGGGAGACCTGTGTAACCCGATACTTGTTGTGGTAGGTCCCGCGTGTAGACGGATGTTTGGAAGTGGGTTGGAGGAGCGTATATTAACAAAAAAAACTCACTAATAACACGAGTAAAGATTTTCTTTACGATCATTCGATTTTATTTCAATTCATTTTGCTTTTCCATACATTGGCATTTGTTTTCTTCAATTTTTTTGTGAAAATTTTTTTCATGAACCGTATACATAATTTTTACATACGTGACTCTGAGATGAATTGACACATGGTACAATCATCGATAAATGGTGGTGGTCCATCGGGTTGATCTGCTGACGATGAGTTCCAATGGGTATGACGTCGTCGATACCGAGCAATTTCAGGATCCTTTTGGAAGCTTTCCGGTAAGTTGTTCCAAGCATCACTAATGCTGTTCCAAGCGAATGCCAGTAAGAAGAATTTTGGGAGAAATGTAATTTCTTCCTTCGTCATAGTTTGCAAGCTTCGAGTTGTGCAGAATTTCTTGAGCGATTTTTCAAGACAGCCCTGTATATATTTGGCATACCAAATTTTCAAATGTAAAACGTTTTCCCTAGCACAATGGAAACGATCATCAGTATATAATGAACGATGATCCCAACACTTTTCTCCTGACAGATTGCCCCACTTTGGACAACCCAAATCCTCAACGTTGACAACTGGGATATCTTTCTTAATGAGGATTTCCAACCACTTTTTTTTCTCCAGCCCTTTCACAAGTATAAGAGTGACTCCTTGAAGCATTTCATTGAAGACACGCTCGATATCAGCATACTTGATACTTTCTTTACTCTCCCAACGTAAACCGTGGTAAGAATGAGTCAACCATTTATTAATATCCTGATACTTGATAGGCAAATCCTCGAAAGCACATGGGGCTTCGAAAATAATAGTATCATCTGGAATTTTTCCACCATCATCAGGCTGCATTGATGATATGCTGAATTCTTTTAATACGAACTCGTTAAATGGTCGCTTGAACCCTTGAATGTCAATGATAACTTCCATCTTATTTGGATTGTCGTAGAGCAATACCTAGTAAATCACTTGAGAGGTTTGTGTTATGAAAAATTAATTCCTTCTCCTCTATATACCTTCATACGACGACAATTAGTCATACTCCCTATCATGTGAGATGGAGAGGGGAGAACAATCGAAACCATTCATTCAGAATATTATCTCAACCGCTAAATTTCTCACGAGATATTATCAGTACTACGAAAATCACCATCAGCGAGAGAAATAATTTCTTCTTAATCTTAATGAGCGATTGTTATCTTTTTCGAGGAACGAGTGACCGTTGAAAGATAACAAACTAATTCGATCTTCTATTGTGATTTGATCTCACCGAGTTCCAAATATGATATCAGCATCCCTCACTTGATATGCGTGGTAAACGTTAACGGCTTTAGCAAGAATTTTCCATTCAAGAAATTAGTAATTGAGAAATTGAAAAATTGACAATTGCTTACTTAATAAATTTTTAGCATTTTCCTTATGCTCACTACCACCTATAGCATTATATGCACGGAGAAAAATTTCTAAGATAAATTCTGAATGAGTACTAGAAAAATGGCGCAAAGGATAGGATAGGCAAAAATTCCAGTATCGGTAGTGGAAGTTTTATCAGTTAGTTGGAAATTTCACTTGACTTTCCATGAATAATTCCCAGAAATCTTCGGTATTATTTTGGAAAGAAAAAATTATTCGGTAGATTGAAATCTTTCCACCACCGGTAGTCAAATTTTTCTTAAAAATTTTTCTCCGTGTACGAGGATCAATCTGATACGAATTGTTAACTAACTTTTACAACAATTCAAATGCTTATCCAATAAATCTTTTGTTTCTCCCTTTTGCATAAATTTTGCAAATCTTCAGACTACCCATTTCTCAATTGCTGAACAATCGCGAGTCATAATTGTATAGAAATAATTTGATAAAAGTTTCATTTTTCGATGATTTTCATGTGACTAATAATGAGTTGATAAAAATTGGAATGGAAGAGAGGGCAGACGCTTGTGTGTTACGAACGGCGCTGAGCTACGCGCTGACTACGGGTATAAGAAGTGGGGGGAAGCAGAAAACGAACAATTTTCGGGAAGAAATTCTCATCATGTTTTCTTCTCAATCAAATAAAAGTTCGATTAGGATTGTTATGAGTAAATTTTCATTATCACTCAGAAAATGTTACTATTCAATATCTTAGAAAATGTGTCATAATTACTAATTGAAAAAAATCATAAACAAAAATTTCTCTCTATTTTTTTTAACAATAAATTTATAGCTTGCATATGAATTTCCATTCCATTGAATGATTTCTGGAGCTGTTTGATGATTAGAAGAGAGGCGATGAAGCGATGGGTGGGGGTATGCATGGCATGTGATGTGAGCTACAGTGTACCGAATCGCTGCTTGGAGAGTGAGTAGTGGGAGGTAGAGGTAAAACCGTAATCTCCCTTTTAAATGGAGATTTTCATGATTTTTTTGCACAAAAATAATCTAGGCTGATACAAAATGAATATTTACTATGGAAAGTCGATAAAGTAAGTATTTTTCCTACACTTTACGATAATTTCGATTGAAATATCTCCACGTGTATTTCTCCCACTATGTCATCATTCCTCGATCCCACTACGTCATCGTTCCTCCATCCCCATGATATCCGTTAACATACGCGGCTTTATAAGCTGCATCCATGATGCCCCGGGACCACAAGCAAATATTCCAGAGAAGCTGATTGATCATTAGTAGCATGCAGATTTTTTTTCCAAGTGACAGTTTAGAGAAGTGATAGTTCAGAAAGATGGATACGCATAAGTGTAGTAATTTAATTGAGGGTTCTCAGAGACCTCTTTCACCTGAGGGTATTGAGGTAGCGAAGATATTGATGGAAGCGGCAATTCGAAAACGTTTTCGATCAGCACGCAAATCTTTCATCAAATCACCTGAGAATGCCACTACAGCCATGCAGATTAAGAAGGAGCTCACTGAAAGTTTTGAGCCAGTGGATTTGAGTGCCAATTCAGTGAACAATGAGCGTCCATCTATCAGCAAAACCTATGATGATGAGACTCAGGAGGAAATTCTTGAAATCTTGGCTTCACCATTATGCACTCCAGATATAGAGGAGGCTTCTGAAGTCATTCCAGAATCGATGGGAGTCAAAGTGTTTGAGAAGAAGAAGAAGACTCAGAAATCTGACGCGTCTACGCAAACTGAAGAAATGGATGAGTGTATGACTGCAATCAAAGTTGAGGGTTCATCATCTTCAGTGCCAGCAAGTGGACTGTTTGATTGTCCAGAGGATGCATCAGCAGAGCCAGTGACTCCAGCAGTCGAGTCTCCTGAAAGTCCACCACCAGGACCAAATACTGGAGTACCTCTGAAGCATCCTCCAATGAAATGGGTGACAATGCGTGAGGTTAGCGTCAATCGCAATGAACATCAGGTTGTTCCAACGAATAGGAATGCTGGAGATGTTCAACCAACGCTGGTGTTTCTTCCAGCAGCTTGGAAGAAGAGGATTCCGAAGAATATTCAAGGGTTGCAAGAGACTTTTCGTCGAGTTGCAGTTCGTCATCCATACAATAGTTCATTCGTGATGCATGCTGGAGTGCGAGCTAGGCTGATTGTTTGCGAGGATGGTCATCTGCATTTCATCCCAGAACCAATCACTCGGGAGGCGAAACAATTGGGACCCCTTCAATTCATTTATCAATAGGTAATGTTCAACTTCATAAATTTTTCTTCCCTAAGATAGTTTCAATAATGATTTGTCCTAATTGCTCACTTTTTGAGAGGAACGTTGTAGTGCGTGTGTACAGTTTTTCTTCAATTTCCATTGACTGCTTGACTAGAAAAATTATAACAGTTTAAAAACAATAGCACTCCCTCAATTTCTGAAGATGATAAATTATCCCTCACGTGACGATGTCAACAACTCGTAAAACGTGATCGCGCAGGCTAGAGTGATGATTTGTTGTATTTTTTTTCTCAGTGCTTTTTCATATCAATCGAAGACCCTTCAATTTCGAATGAAATTGTATTTAACTAAAATGAGAATTGAGGAGAGAGCATTCTTAGTCTTATTCATATATTTTCTCAGATTATTTTTAACTCAGTACTTTCCTTTCTGTTACAGATATGAGCCAGGGAAGCTGTTCCAACACCAATGGATTTTTCGGATAATTCAATTTTCATCGCTGATCATCAACCTTTTTCTTCTACTACATCAAGTGCCATTTAATTCAGTATTTTACTCAGATTTATATTTCCGCACTACGTGAAAATATTTTGAGATGTATTTTTTTTTCATTATCCATGTTTTGTAATGAATAAAAACCGAAATGGACCGGAAAAGATTTCAATTTTGTTTATTTAAGGTATCAGATTCTCTCTCCACTCATTATCCCAGTTTCCTACCTCTATCGTTTCGTAAACATCCCGGAAATCGCCTCCTCAGTATATCAACGCAACGAGTGAACAGAAAATCTCACCATAACAGCCTATTCATGTTGAGTAGTCCAGTACCAATCGTCGTAGGTGACACACAGCCAAGTGACAGATCCCGAACTCAGTTAAATTCAACGTGTGAAAAAGTGCATTATGGAGAGTGTAAGTGTCTACGACAATATTCCTGAAGAAGAAGAATTATCCAAAGTTTCTTTCTGAAAAATTATCCAAGATCAATTTTGATTTTTTAGAAGATGGTAGACGTTAATCAAAATTTTAAATGTGGGGAGAAGGAGTCCTCTATTCTGAGGAAAATATTAGAAAGGGTGATGAGCAAGGAAGGGTATGAGGTACACCTTCTCAAGACTGAGAGAAGTTCGAGCTCAGCTTCATCTTCAGCTAGCACACTCGCAAGCGAAAAGAGAGGTGAGAATGGAAAAATTGAAATAACAATATTGCTCGCAGATCGTAGAGAACAACAACTCGAATCATATTTCATAGAAAAACCTGCGTAATTCACTAGAATGATGAATTGAATTGAATATCTTTCAAAATTATATGAGAATTGCACTGATCGTATTGAGATATTGACGAGAATGGAGTGAAGAAAGAATTGAAAATTTTATTGAAAAATCTTATAATATTACCCTCACGTATGAAAAAAAATTGAATAGAAAGTTTTGATGAATTCGCTAGGAAATTCTATTCAATTTCTATCCAATTTTCTGTGTTTTTTCCGTTTCTATTGACATGAAATATCCTATCAGAAAAGTCAATAGACCTTGATTTCCTATAGAATTTCATCGACCCATATTTTATAGAAAACATCTCAATACAATAAGTTTTATAGAAAGAAGGAAGTTTTATTAAATGTTTCTATATATAATATTTTGCATTAAACATGTCAATAGAAACAGCATAAAACCTCATAGAAAATTCAATAGAAGTCTTATAGAGTTTTCTATTTAATTGTGTGCTTAACTTAAAAGTTGTGTAGAAATAATAGATCCTGCTGATTTTACAATATAATTTCCATTAATGATTTTTCTATTTATCTTCCTATTTCCAAAAATTAATAGAATGCGCATAAAACTGGTCACCTAGTGAATAATAATTTAGTAAAAAATCACCGATTTTTTTTAAGCACATTCGCTAGGTTTTTCTATCAAAAATTTTCCGTGCAATGACTTCATTATCGAGTGACAGTTTGTTGTTCCCCTAGTAGTTCATTCCTATGGAGGAGTGGTTTTGGAGAGAGAATTAAGAGTGAGGATTGCTCGAGACTTGGAAAGTGGAGGGCCCCATGCGAAACTACTCATGGTGCAGGCTAAGAGATGGACTGCTGCATCACGATGGTTGGAACAGGAGGAACATCCTTCCATGTTGATGAGACACCTCAAGCAAGAGAAGACGATGAAGTACAAGTGGAAAATAAATTCGTCCTAGACCGAATGAAAGGAGAAAAAAAAAAGTTCAACCATGTTTCTTAATAAATAAACAAAGTATATATTATCGCTCGTCTCACTTTATTTTCTCTAGTGTTCTATGCAATCGAAGTCTTATACATCCACCAGAGGATTCAGCGTCATTAGTTTATTTAAGCGAGGATCGATCTAGGACTACCATCTAGCTGGAACGTTGGGAATTAGGAGGAATTAAATCTATTGAAAGAATTCAAATCAATTTTTGGATTAAATTTTCACACTTTATTCACCATAAGTTTCAGCTGAGTACAATTACATACAGGTGAGTCATGAATACTGAATGAAGGGAATTTCATAATCTGGATTGTTCAAATCACTCAGCGATGGTGAACGTGCATGGATTCCACTTGCCCTCAGAGAACTTGATGGTGAGTTTGTTGGACTTGGCAGCTTCTTTATACTTCTGATACTCCTCTTTATCCTCCAGGAATGCCTCTGAAACACGTTTGGAAAGCCAAACGGTGTACTCTCCATCAATGATAACTAAAACTTTCAGTCCAAATGTGGTTTTAGCATTTTGAAAACCAGTGACTTGATACTGATGCTCCAGTTCCATATCTTTAATTTTTTTAGTTGGTAAAAAAGTAATTGCAGATGCAATTTTATTGATCTTATCAGAGTTCATTTTCAGCACTTGAGCTACAAATATTTTTCAAATTTGTAGAAAGATTTATTTCCTTAAAATACTTAGCAAGCACTTCCTCCTCTAATAGTGTAAGGAGACTGTCTGGGTAATCTCTCGAACATCCAGCTTATATAGCAAAGATGCGTGAAAATGACAGTATTCTCCCACTTCTCATTTACGAAAATTCTCGGTAAAAGTACGTTTGAAGATAATGAATCCAGACTGATTCATATCTGTAATGGTCAACTGTTCGCAGAAATCGATTTATCTAAAGAATTCGACTGAAATTTGCTTATCTCATATCCTCGCGTGGGAATTGAGACATACTGGGCTCCCAACATTCTTTCAGATTCTTGATAATTGAAGAGCTGTTGTGGGGGGTCGATTGAATTTTCTCATGGATGGGGGTAACGAGTCTATAAATGAGCTTGTGATATTTCAAGATTTGTCAGTTTCGCTTCATTACTTGGATAAAATGGAAACAGAGAGAGTGATCGAGATTCACGAGTACGCATACAAAAATGCATCCCTACATGAAACACAGCGATGGGTGGACTGGTGTGGTCATTATATTAAACTCTATGGAGAAGTTCTGAAAAAAGTAAATCTTTCAGTGGGAGAAAAGAATAAAGTCCAAGCCACAATTGCAACAATCGAATATTATTTAGAGAAATTTAGATACAAGCAGCATCGAGGAGGCAGACTAGATCCATTTCCACACAGTGTGAAGCTCACAGAACGAGTACGATGGAAGGATTTACAATATGTCTTTCAGGGGCGAATTCATACTGGTACCATAGTGAATCTCCATCATAAAGATCCATTGAAATTCCTTAAGGATGCAAAAAAACTGGCGACTGTGCGGTTAAAAAATGTGCTTGAAAGTGCTGGAAATATGAAAGTGAATTCTATCTTAGCTTGTAAATTTGAAGTGAAAAGAGATGAGGAATTAGTTCAAGAGACAAAGTTTTTCAGCACGAGAAATGAAATTATTTTACCAGACACAGACATTGGAGACTGGTTCGAAGTCAATGTTATAGAATGTTTATTGACAAAAATTGAAGATTTCCAAGAGCGAGATTCCGGTTGGAATCTAGTTGAGGTAATTCATCTAGTCATCAATATGAATCGGTATATACCATTAGCTGCTGGTATTTCAACCTATACTGAGCTACCTCATGATATACAGTGCAAGAAAGCTGTTGTCAATCTAAAGAATTCAGACGAATTCTGTTTTTTATGGTCGGTCATAGCTGCTCTTCATCCAGTCAATACTAACAAGTGTGTGACGAGCTCCTATCCACATTATTCAACCGCTAAAATTCCAAATACTAATGTTAAATTGGACTACAGAAATCTTCAATTTCCAATTGCTCTAAATGATGTTGCAAAGTTTGAGAGCAAAAATGGATTATCCATCAATGTATATGGAATCGAAGGGGCAAATGATGATGAGAATAGCCAAATCGTACCGTTTCATCTCAGTTCTGTGAAGTCAGAGAGACCTACAATTCATCTACTTCTGTTTTGTTCATCGATTCACATTGCAGTTGATATCCAGCCAATCTATCATTTCGCATGGATCCGTGATCTCTCTCGACTTGTGAGTGCTCAAATTTCCTGTCATGCACATCGTACATGGTTGTGCGATCGTTGTTTATGTCATTTTCAAGAAAAAAGGGGTTATGAAAGGCATCAGCAGGATTGTTTTGCTATAAATCATTGTAAAACTGTGCTACCAAGGGAAGGTGAAAATCTGCTGAGCTTTAAGAATTATAAATACAAAGAGACTGTACCATTTGTCATTTATGCTGATCTGGAATGTATTCTAGAGTCAATAAATGGGGATGATAATGGAAATGAAGATGGAATGTTACGTCAAAAACACATTCCTCACAGTGTAGCCTTTTATCTAAAGTGCTCTTTTAATGATGATCTGTCTAAATTTAAACTCAAACGAGATCCTCAGTGTATCAAGTGGTTCGTAGAGGAATTACAGGATATTGGCTTGATGGTGAATGATTACTTGAGAACAGTGATCCCGATGGAAAAACTGAGTATTGAAAGAGAGCAAGAGTTTCAAAGTGCAGAAGTGTGTCACATTTGTGAAAAGTCGTTCATAAGTACAGATGTCAAGCATCGAGATCATTGTCATTTTACTGGCAGTTATCGTGGTGCCGCTCATGCTGGATGTAACTTAAATTATAAAAATTCACATGATATACCAGTTATATTTCATAATCTCTCTGGTTATGATGCACATTTCCTGATAAAAGACCTAGCGAGAGATTTCAGTGGAGCTATTGAGTTACTCCCAATAAATAAAGAAAAGTACATTTCCTTCAGAAAGCATATTCCGGGAACGAAAGTTTATTTGAGATTCATTGACTCTTTCCGATTCATGGCTAGTAGTTTAGAAAAATTAGCATCCTATTTATCTGATAGTGATAAACAGATCACGCGTCGATACTATAATAATGATGAAGAAAAATTTAGTTTGTTGATGAGGAAAGGAGTCTTCCCCTATGAATATGTAAATAGTTGGGAAAGGTTAGAAGAATTGAATTTACCAGAAAAAGATTATTTTCATTCCACACTTAAAAATCAAAGAATTTCTGATGAAGATTATGCTCATGCTCATCAGGTCTGGATGACATTCAAACTTTCAACGTTAGGTGAATATTCAGATTTATATTTGCAAACCGATGTTTTACTCTTGGTTGATATTTTCGAGAATTTCAGAAAAAGTTGTACCTCTGTTTACCAGTTAGATCCTCTACATTATTACACTGCACCAGGTTTAGCTTTCGATGCAATGTTGAAGTGAACTAGTGTAGAAATAGAACTATTTACTGATGTGGAAAAACTCTTATTCATCGAGAAGGGTATACGAGGGGGTGTAGCTCAGTGTGTGAATCGATATGCTCATGCTAATAATCGATATATGGATAATTTTGAGGCAGATAAACCAGAATCGTATTTAATGTATTACGATGTGAATAATCTGTATGGCGCGGCAATGAGTCGACATCTGCCATATGGATCCTTTTGGTGGGTTGATCTTAACGAAGAATTTGACGTTCTTAAAATTTCTGATGATTCTCCAATAGGATATATCTTGGAAGTAGATTTATCATATCCTAGAGAGCTTTATTATTTGCACAGTGATTTACCTTTATGTCCAGAACATTTTGTACCACCCAATCGAAAAAACTCAAAATTAATGACAACTCTTTATGATAAGAAAAAGTATGTAATTCATTATANGCCACCCAATCGAAAAAACTCAAAATTAATAACAACTCTTTATGATAAGAAAAAGTATGTAATTCATTATATAAATTTGAAACAATGTTTGAGTCTTGGAATGAAATTAACGCAAATTCACCGGGCGTTGCAATTTAAGCAAGGTGCTTGGCTTAAACCGTATATAGATTTAAATACTGAAAAAAGGAAAGAATCATCCAATGAGTTCGAAAAACACTTTTTTAAATTAATGAATAATGCAGTTTTTGGAAAAACGATGGAAAATGTTCGAAAACACAAAGATGTAAAGTTAATTACTAAATGGAGTGGGAGATATGGAGCAAAAGCTCGAATTGCTCAACCTAATTTCCATAGTAGCGTTATTTTTGATGATGACTTGGTAATCATTCAGTTGAACCGAACTCAGATTACATTCAATAAGCCCATCTACATTGGATTTTCAATTTTAGATTTATCAAAAACTTTTATCTACGATTTTCATTATAATTATGTTAAACAAGTGTTTGGTAATAAGTCAAAATTGATGTATACTGATACAGACAGTCTGTTGTACCATTTCGATGTACCTGATATCTATGAAATTATGAAGCAAAATATCATGAAATCTGATACGTCTGATTATCCCGAAATCAATAAGTATGGAATGCCCAGAAAGAATAAAAATTTTTTAGGATTAATGAAGGATCAATGCAATGGTAGAATTATGACTGAATTCGTAGGCCTCCGAGCTAAATTATACACTTTCAAAATTTTAGGTGAATCAGAAGAAAAGAAGCGAGCGAAGGGTGTGAAAAGTTCAACTTTAAAAACGATCACTTTTGAAGATTACAAGAATTGTCTTTTTAATGAAAAAAAATTAGTAAAAACACAATATTTAATTCAAAGCAAGAAGCATGATGTGTATACAGTGAAACAAAGCAAATTAGCATTAAGTTTTGATGATGATAAGAGGGTAATTGTACCTGGCAAAACAGACACTCGACCTTATGGATATAATGAATAAAAAAAGACGTTGAATATTTATACATTTTGTTGTTGGTGTTTTTATTCATAAAAATTATTACAAATCATTGGTATTAATCCAGCTATTATGTGTGCTATCGAAATCCAACCATTTAACATATTCCTTCTTTCCCCTTTTTTTCAACACTTTCTCCACTAGATAAACGTCTGGGTACTTCACTTTCAGCAGTTCTTCTTGGTAGAAGCCTCCTTCCACTAGTTCATTTCTAATGTCCATCAGTTTGTAAGTAACGGGATCGGTCCTCTGCACTTTCCTGATTGTAAAGATTTCTGTTGTCCAGTTGGGTGTATATCCTTTTTCAAAGATGGTTTTATGTTTGCTGATACGCACTTTATCACCGACTTTGAACTTCATCGCTCTTTTGACATTCTTCTTCAATTTTCTATAGACATGCTCGAGTAAAAATTTTTCATTCTTGCTGGTTACATCCTTTGGTTTTATCTTGATAGTGCTGTGTTTTGTATTATTATATGTTGATACTAAATTGTCTACACTATTTATCCACTTGTGAGTTCCATTCAAAGAAAATTGCTTCCACATTTTATTTTTCAAAGTACGATTGAAACGTTCACAAATGGACGCTTTGAGGTTGCTAAACGTAGAATATAATGTTATACCATAATCTTTCATCAAAGCTTGGAAATTCTTGTTGTAGAACTCTTTACCTTGATCTACATGCAGTTTTTGAGGCACACGACCACTCCTCAGAATAGAATCCATAGCACTCGTGACATTTGAATTAGTTTTTGTCTTGATTGGTATAGCCCAAGCATACTTAGAAAAGATGTCGATAATTGTCAAGAGATATTTATACCCCTTATTTGTATGTGCATAAACTCCTATCTCCACAAGATCAGCTTGCCAAGTCTCATTCAACCCTCTGATATCCACATGACGACGAACGTAATTCCTTCGAGCTGGTTTATGGAGCTCCTCCACTACCCTAGCCTTCTTTATATCCATGAGGTTATTCTATTATTTTCTCTCTGCCCTCGATGCAACTATCTCCTGCCTCTGCTTCCTCACAGTTTCTTTGCCTCTTGACAAATGAGCTCAAACATTATTGTCATCTCCTTTAAATCTATCTGACTGCTCTTGCTGCTTTGATGCAGCCATTTTCTTTTTCTGCTTTCTTCTCAACTTTTCTGTCTCTGCTTGGGAAATGAGGTCAGACAGTTGAGATTGGAGAGCTTGAAGAGCTGTATCTAAATTAGTTTTCAATGATATGATTTCTAGTCGAATAGGCTGAATATTTTGCTCAATAAATATCTTCAAAATTTTCATGGAAACAGCATCGAACTCATGCTTAGCATCAGCTAAATTACATAGTTTTTTGTTATCCATGTCATAGTTTCCATTATGAGTACGTTTGAATCCATCACCTGCAGGACCTCGTCGCCCCGTACAACTTTTAGTGCGACCGTAGGCCCACTGTCGTCCAAACACATCAACGCTCATGATTGAACTGAGGAAATCTTGCATAGACAGAGTCTAATATATAATTTCAGCCTCACGTAATTCTTCGATGATAGAGAAAATTTCATTAGTGTGACTAGTATTACCAGCCGCCTGGGATGCCATGAGTAAACGAAGTCTATCGACTAATTCATTGGGATCATCCCAGTAAATATAATCAAATTTTTTATCCGTAGTTCTCGGTGCAATCATATATTCAGAGAGCAGAGCTGTTCCAGTTTTCTCAGGCAATGATTGGAGCAATGGTGCTATAATATTCTTGAATTTTGGAAGAGTACTCCTTTGCTTGATAGGTTTGTCAGATTCATAGCGAGATCGATGAGCACTTGTGCGTTGTATAATTTCAGNCTTCTCAGTCAATGATTGGAGCAATGGTGCTATAATATTCTTGAATTTTGGAAGAGTACTGCTTTGCTTGATAGGTTTGTCAGATTCATAGCGAGATCGATAAGCACTTGTGCGTTGTATAATTTCAGCATAAGTTTTCTTATCAATTTCAGTTATATGCTCAGTTTGCGGAGACTTCATAAATATCAATGACATAAGTCCAGGGGTTAATTGATATTGTTCGTCTTGCAATATCATTGTATTATCTTTGAAATTAACGAATGAATTTCCAATTTTCATACCTCCTTTCAAATTCCTCACCCCAAATTCAGTGTCTAGCTCTTTTTCTTTTGCTGTTCCAAATCTACTGAGGAAAGACTGTGCANTCAAATCTACTGAGGAAAGACTGTACAAGATTTTCTATGTGAGATGTATTGTCGTCTTCATGTGATGATTCATGAATGGTTTCAAGCGACTGAATTACTTTTGATGTCTCATTTCCAAGTACTGAACTATCGCTTCCACTCGTTGGAGCTTGCGATGATAATTCTGAACGCCTTGGAGTACTTGAAAAAATCATTGATTGAAGTTCTTTATTGTCCTCATCAGCTGTTTCAAATGCATCATTCTCTTCATCACTATCTCTCGAATTCATCCATGGAACCATTGACAGCTTGTGTTCGGGCCATGTTTTCCCCTTCTTCCCTGATTTTTTTGATTGCGCTTCGACTAATTTTTCTAGTGGTGTAATTACTGGTTTAAATACTTCATTCGCAGTACGTTCTGCTGCATCTTTACCCAATTTTAATGTTCTATGCTTACGACGGATTGCCTCACTTGCTAAAGCAATGTGATGTAAAACGTTCGACTCTTTTTGCAATACCTTGCGATGCATGTTGATCAGTAAACGTTCAAGTCAACACTGTCTTCAATGTTGTCGATCAGTGCTTATTTATGGTTACGAAACAGTCGAAACCTTTCCGATAGCGTCCCCCATTCAATTCACTATCTTTATCAATTACTATAAATCCATATTTGTCCATATTCCAGCAGGTTGAGCATAAATCTTTGAATTGTATATATGACATATCAGTATTCACGTGATCGTCATAAATATGTTTCAAGTTCATTTCATCTTGACGGAAGAGGATCAGAAAATTCGTATTATCACGCACCAAATGTTTTGGGATACGAGCGTAAGTCTGACAGAGATAGAAACAATCTACATGTTGATGGCGCCCCATACAAAAGAATGCTCGCATATTGTCTTGTTTTTCGCAAGCAACATCATCAAAGATTATGATGGAATTGGGATGAGCATCCCCAGGTTTAATCACCTCCTCATGATCGCTGAATGGGAAATATTCAATGACTTTGGTAGATTCCAATAACTGTTTCAAAAACTGATATTTTGGCTGGATTAGCGACTTAGAATAGACGTAAACATTCTCAAATCTCAAACCATTCGGATGAGTAATGAGCGCGAACAGAACATTTGTTTTGCCACAGTTTGAGGGGCCACATATGACTGCACGCACACTATTCGGTAGAAGAATTCCATGTCGATTGTTTCCCCCACCCTTCTTTTGCTGAACTATTTGATCAAAATTGATGACAGGGAGTTTCACATTCTGCTTCTTGAACTTCATCTTGACAACTGCCTCAGCAGCTATAAATACGCGGTATTTATATGATTTCACTCAGTCGTTGATAAACCATGGCAACGTGCAAACGTAAGAAAGAGTCAAGTGGTAAAGGGTTTCTGAATAAGGTGATTAATAAATTGCCAGTGGAATTACATGTACCAGGTTATCAGTACTGTGGACCAGGAACGAAATTAGCAAAACGATTGAATCGTGGTGATCGTGGGATAAATCCTCTTGACGAGGCGTGTAAGGAGCACGATATCGCCTACTCTCAGAGCAAAGATAATTTGCCTGCTAGACATAAAGCTGATAGCATTTTAGAAGAGCAAGCTTGGAGTCGAGTGTTGGCAAAGGACGCTGGTCTTGCAGAAAAAGCAGTAGCTTGGGGCGTGGCAAACACCATGAAGGTTAAGAGGAAACTTGGTATGGGTGCACGCAGGAAGAGAAACGTTGACACAAAAAAGAAAAATAGAAAGAGAACTGGAAAGTATCATAAGCTAAAGAAAGGGAATGGACGGGTTCAAAAGAGGAAAATTGGAAAGGGTAGCAAGCGAAAGAAGAAGAAGACGAAGAAGATCCCATTGCGTCAGATTATTGATGCTTCTAAAGCCTCGATGCTCCCAGGAGTAGGTGCAGTGAAAACAGCGTTGAAGGGTGCACGTCAGGCTGTAAAACATGCTGGAGGAAAAAGGGGAATTCGTCCCTTGCCTCGTATTCTCCCTATTCCTATGAAAACCGGTGGAATTTTGCCTGCTTTCCTCATACCTCTCTTTGCAGGACTTAGTGCTACAGGCGCTTTGGCTGGAGGTGCTGCAGGTATTGCAAAAGCTGTCAATGATGCTAAGGCTGCTGGGGAAACCCTTCAAGAGAGCAAGCGACATAATCGTAGCATGGAAGATATTGCTCTTGGAAAGGGTTTGTATTTGAAGCCCTATAAGCAACGTTTAGGACTCCATTTGAGTCCAAAAAACTTGTAAAACTACCACACCGAGCGCTCACTGATATGGATATATTGAAATTTGCTAAAGCAATGAAAATTCAACATTTTCGAGGTGTGTATATGAGGAACGATATGCCGAAGAATGGTCCTCGAAAGCATGAGTCTGCTGTTGTAAATCTCGATGATAGTGAGGGACCTGGCACTCACTGGGTTGCTTATACAAAGAAGAATAAAGATATAAACTATTTCGATAGTTTTGGCAACTTACGTCCACCTCAAGATTTAGTAAATTATTTCGGTGCTGGTAGTATAGTAAAATACAATTATAAAAATTATCAAGACTATGATACAGTGATTTGCGGACATTTATGTTTGAAATTTCTCTCAGGAGAACTGTTATAAAANTACTCACTGGGTTGCTGATACAAAGAAGAATAAAGATATAAACTATTTCGATAGTTTTGGCAACTTACGTCCACCTCAAGATTTAGTAAATTATTTCGGTGCTGGTAGTATAGTAAAATACAATTATAAAAATTATCAAGACTATGATACAGTGATTTGCGGACATTTATGTTTGAAATTTCTCTCAGGAGAACTGTTATAAAACTACAATCATACCCAGCGATAGATCATTTCAACGCTAACCGTCATGGGTGACTCTTTCACATTAACATTGTCAGGTACATCCTCTGTGCTGGAGGCATACTATTTTCCACCTATTGAATTATCACCGTTGAAAACCTATAGTGTAGGGCTTGTATCATTTTTAATATACAATTCGATCCCTAACATTGACAAGGGGCATAATAAATTCTATTTTGTAAAAGATACAGAAACCATTCTCACATTACCAACTGGGAATTATGAAATTGAGGATATTGAAAAGCAGTTGAAAGAGCAACTTGAAGATCATAAAGTGCAAGAATTCGGTCTCAAAG
>NW_021680564.1:134430-164436 GCF_001412515.2 Diachasma alloeum
CTTGCAAGAGTTCACTGCACATCTGTGGACGCCTCACGAAAGGTGATGGTACTCCTGCTGTAGCAACAAATTTCGTTAACAATGCTATTTGTCATTTATTTGAGGAAATCCGCTACGAACTCAATGCAGTGGAAATTGACCGTTGTAAAAATGTTGGTGTGACCACCTTGATGAAAAACTATATTTCCCAGAATCCCAGTCAAACATTTTTATTGGAAAAGGCTGGTTGGATTTTGCGCAAAAAAGGAAAAATTACTGATAATGCAGGATATTTCGATATTTCCATCCCTCTGAATATGATACTAGGATTTGCTGAAGATTATCANTTGCAAGTGAAAATCGATGATCAAGACGGAAGTTTGGTAAATTTCCGAGGAGAAGTAATCACTATAAGATTACACATAAAGGCTAATTAGAGAATGGGAATTGTCTTTCAAAGCAAGGTTGGTGGGAGCTATAAAAGCCAAACGTTATGCCCGAAGTTTCACAGTCGACCAGTTGCCAGCCAGAGGCTCACTTCGAAGAACGTCGTATACCTGAAGAGTCTAGGTCTGAAACCTCGCGACAAAGTAAGAAAGTGAAGTTTTGTTGTGTCATCATCGCTTGCTGCTGCTGTTTACCATGGAAGAAATTCTGAAAATTCAAAAACCCATCATTTTTGATGAATCGATTGCCCATTATGAGATTCACGCGCATCAGCCATTTGCATCATCAAGTTTAAACAACAATGATGAGATTCGTATTGCTGTGCAACATCAAGATTTGTATGTACTACCTTGCAAGAGTTCACTGCACATCTGTGGACGCCTCACGAAAGGTGATGGTACTCCTGCTGTAGCAACAAATTTCGTTAACAATGCTATTTGTCATTTATTTGAGGAAATCCGCTACGAACTCAATGCAGTGGAAATTGACCGTTGTAAAAATGTTGGTGTGACCACCTTGATGAAAAACTATATTTCCCAGAATCCCAGTCAAACATTTTTATTGGAAAATGCTGGTTGGATTTTGCGCGAAAATGGAAAAATTACTGATAATGCAGGATATTTCGATATTTCCATCCCTCTGAATATGATATTAGGATTTGCTGAAGATTATCAGCGAATTATCATCAATCCCAAACATGAGCTAATTATCACTCGATCACATAACGATAACAATGCTATTTTACAGGCGGTACCACCAGCAGGGGGAGCAGCAGCAGAAGACTTCAAAATTTCATTAACCAAGCTTGAATGGATGATACCCTATATCAAAGTTGCAGATTCTCGCAAAGTTCAATTGCTCAATTATATAGCTAAAGATATACCTACACCAATCAGCTTCAGAGCTTGGGAATTGTACGAGTATCCTCTTCTACCTAGAACCTCTAAGCATGTCTGGGTAGTGAAATGTTCAACACAACTGGAAAAACCTAGATTCGTTGTAGTTGGATTTCAGAGCTCGAGACGAAATGATAAGATTAAAAATGCCAGCGAATTCGATCATTGCAACATTCGTGATGTGAAACTCTTCCTCAATTCTCAGAATTATCCATATGGAAACCTTAATCGCGACATTACACACAATCAGTACTCTCAACTCTACAATATGTACACAGACTTTCAAGCTTCGTACTATGGTAAAGAACCTGAACCATTACTGAATATAGGAGCATTTCTTCAGACTGCGCCGCTCATCATCATCGACTGTTCCAAGCAGAACGAGTTCCTCAAATCTGGACCTGTGGATATTCGACTGGAATTTGAATCAGCTGAGATTTTTCCCAACTCTACAACAGCCTACTGCATGATCTTACATGATCGCATCATTCAATACAACCCCCTCAGTGGTGGAGTAAAGAAAATGATTTAATAATAAATAAACATATAAAACAATGTATTTTTTTTCATGAGTTTAATCAATAAATGAATACGATTCAAAAAATAATTGAAGTATTTTTTTTTTAATTCTAGTCTACAGCATATCGTTTAGTTACTATAAATGATAAAAGAATGGAATGACTCATTGATTCCACATCGCAGTAGTAGCTAAATGCCTATAAACCGAAATAGAGTAGAGTTCAGTAAGCTGGTAGTCCTGGCGTAAGCAAAAACACACTTTCTCATTAAATCAGCGACTAAGGTTCGAGTCCCCGTTGATTTCTCTGATAATTTTTCAGTGAAAGCTATAGATTAATATAGTTCAGCTTACACCAGGACTACCAGCTTATTGTTTTTTTAATCCCTGAGGAATTTTTTTCAAAATACTTTTTCTGAACAAAATTTTCTATTAATTAAATGAGAAAAAAAATTAATAAATAATAAATGAGAAAAAAATGGACGATTTAAGAGAATGAATAATCATCTTTATTTCTTCTAATTATCATTTTTACAAAAATCATAATTTTTAAAATTTTCCATCATAATTTTTACATCAAATTTAAGTTCATGTAAATATCCCAACATAAGCGAAATTGAATGTTTCTTCTCATCTTCTCCAAGTTTTATCTTCTTAGCCTCATAGTATTCTCCTTGCTTTCTTTCGAAGTCATCTCCCAGTCTTCTGATAACATCTTCAATACAGCGTTGAATCATGCTCGATTTCATATCGAGTAGAGCGTGGAATGAAACTGTAGAATTCTGCTCAATCTCTTCACGTTTCATCCTCAAAACTCGCAATTGATCTTCAAACTCCACAACATCATGAAGAAATTGCCACGCATAGTTAGGCGCGTCATTTCCAAAATGCCTTTCTACGATGTCACTATGATTCCAACAATATGGCGAAACATCACTGAGACACAACATCTCCTCTGGTGTAAGGTCCAACATGTTTTCCACTACTATAAGTTCCAACGAAAACTTCGAAGACTTTTATCCTACTGCCTCCCACTCTAAATCATATACATTCCCCCACACACATCCCACCAACTCAACCCTCTACCCCCCAAGCCCCTACCCTCCATCCAACATCCCACCACCCCACCTCCAACATCCACACCCACCCACCCACCTCTCACCTGCACCCTCTCACCTGCCCACTAAATCCCGGACGGTTTATCTAGAACCGGCCTTATATAGCTANGAAAGCTATAGATTAATATAGTTCAGCTTACACCAGGACTACCAGCTTATTGTTTTTTTAATCCGTGAGGAATTTTTTTCAAAATACTTCTTCTGAACAAATAATAAATAATCAATAATAAATAATAAATGAGAAAAAAATGGACGATTTAAAAGAATGAATAATCATCTTTATTTCTTCTAATTATCATTTTTACAAAAATCATAATTTTTAAAATTTTCCATCATAATTTTTACATCAAATGTAAGTTCATGTAAATATCCCAACATGAGCGAAATTGAATGTTTCTTCTCATCTTCTCCAAGTTTTATCTTCTTAGCCTCATAGTATTCTCCTTGCTTTCTTTCGAAGTCATCTCCCAGTCTTCTGATAACATCTTCAATACAGCGTTGAATCATGCTCGATTTCATATCGAGTAGAGCGTGGAATGAAACTGTAGAATTCTGCTCAATCTCTTCACGTTTCATCCTCAAAACTCGCAATTGATCTTCAAACTCCACAACATCATGAAGAAATTGCCACGCATAGTTAGGCGCGTCATTTCCAAAATGCCTTTCTACGATGTCACTATGATTCCAACAATATGGCGGAACATCACTGAGACACAACATCTCCTCTGGTGTAAGGTCCAACATGTTTCCCACTACTATAAGTTCCAACGAAAATTTCGAAGACTTTTATCCTACTGCCTCCCACTCTAAATCATATACATTCCCCCACACACATCCCACCAACTCAACCCTCTACCCCCCAAGCCGCTACCCTCCATCCAACATCCCACCACCCCACCTCCAACATCCACACCCACCCACCCACCTCTCACCTGCACCCTCTCACCTGCCCACTAAATCCCGGACGGTTTATCTAGAACCGGCCTTATATAGCTAATAGATTCGCACCTATAAAACTCTCTGAATGGGATGAACAGTATAAAGATGTTATATTCAAAATCTCAATATACTACAGAAAGCTACCTTGGCTGCGCAAAAATGATGCCTTTCAAAACGGAAAAGGGGGAAACAGGCTGTGGATCGTCTGGGCGAGAAGATTGTCACCTGTCTGGTATCGTGAAATGCAGATTCGACGCACCTTTGACACTGTTTTCAAGTTTAATGGCCGAAAACGTTTGTCGTCTCTGCGAAATACTCAAGATCGAGAGAAAGACAGATTTTCATTAAGATGAAGAATTGACAGATTTGCCTTGAGTGGGAAAGACCTGGGTGGTAGGTCAGAATACACTCAAGATACTATATTGATGTGAGTGGATTGTGATTTACCAGGACGTAGTTTGAAAATTTTTTGAACCTTTGGAATGTTGAATTTTTTCACACTGTTTCTTGATTTGGTGTAGTTTACTGTTTAATACGCTGTTCCTGATTTGAACTCTGCCATTAAAAATGTGCAGGGTAATCGAACTAGATGTCGAATAGCAGTTAATTTTCTTTCATTTATAAAAATCCACAATTTTTCAAGAGTAGACTTGTTAAGGACAAAGAGAAACATTAACATCAGTCATGACACATGCACCTGGTACCAGGTGAAAGTAAAAGATCCTTCAAGGATTTGATATCGTAATTTGTTTCTGAGATGGGATAAATGAAAGCAAGGAAGCAGAGTTGAACTATCTAACAGGGGGAGACCATTATACCATCCGTCTGACGATTGGAATTCTGCGAATTGTGACAAATTCACAATATATTCCCAAGCACTTGGGTTTTTGTTCTTATAATTTACAGCTCTCCAAAATTCTCATCGAGTAAACACTTTCCCCGAATATCCAAAATTTAGAGAGGAAAATAAATTCAACGGTCATGGTTTTAAGTCGTAAAATCTCAGTTCTATCTCATTTCGAAAGTTTCTCTTTTCCATGTGGCCAACACGTGTGGGCTCTCCTTTGTTCATTCTATCGTTGGGCTGAGGGCCCTAAAACCCTCCGAGGAAAACTCGCGACGTCACATGCTCCCCTTCTTCCCCTCTTTCACTTTCCCGTTTTCCCTTGGGTTTCACTTTTCCCTTTCCCTTAG
Organism: Diachasma alloeum; assembly: GCF_001412515.2. NCBI lineage: Eukaryota > Metazoa > Arthropoda > Insecta > Hymenoptera > Braconidae > Diachasma > Diachasma alloeum. The sequence continues at coordinate 139,521 of NW_021680564.1, forward strand.
GCCAGGATTGCATGCGCAGCTTTTGGTCTAGTGGGGGTTGTTGGACCCAACCCTTAGAGTTAAGGGGTAACGGAACCGACCACAAAAAGACGTTTACCAAAAACAAGTTTTCTTGGATTCTATGCAATGAGAATCAATGAAACTTTTTCCCCGTATTGAGAGTAGCGGAACGCATCGCTCTCTTTTCATGCTTTTCTTATTTATGCAAAAAAAAATTGCAAATTATTTAACGGCAAGAACCAGGGCAAGGTCGATGCTATTTTATTTGTAGGAATCTGCCAAGTCATGGTAGAAAAACCATGAAAATTTTTTTGTAGATTTTTCTTAGCCGATGGCTATTTTCATAAGAAGAGAGCGATCGAGTGAGGTCCAAGTCAGAGATTTTGAGTACAAAAACGTACTTTTGTTGCGTAATTTTCGTAAAAACTTGTTTATGATGATTGGGTGGTATCCAGGAGGTAACATGTCCTTTACAGGGCACCAATTGTAAGAGGGAAGTACTTTTACGAGTCAGAAGATCATGTAGAATGTTTCCATACCATTATTATTTATTTATATCCATTTATTTCCATTTTATGGGCTTTTGTACTTTTCACGTACAAAATCCAAAAAAAAACACGGGAGCCTGTAATACCGATAGGGGGGACCCCTAACCTCTGCGTGCGACGGGTTCCGTTACCCCTTAAGTTTAAGTTTAAGTCAGCCTCACCGGGGGTGTTCTACAATCAAGCCTTCAGCTTCTCTCTTCAATTAGTTTTTCGGCTAGTTTTTTTTTCTTAGTTTTCAAGAGTTTTATTAGTTTATTGTATCGCAAGTTTAAAGTTTTCAAGTTCAGTTTTATACAAATAAAAGTGTTAATGTGCTCTCTAAAGCACTTGTGTTCTGGATTTATTTATATTTATCCCAAAATCCAATTATCCTCCACTTGAACGAGACAACATCGATGGAGTTCTTATCAGAGGTTTAGGGGCTAACGGATCCAGGTGCAAAGTTTGGCGCTAAATAATCTAAAAAGCGCTACTGTCCTCCTAGTAACATCGACAGGACATAACAGCGGCGGCGCTAGTCCTTATAGAATCCTTATAGAAAAAAAGCATGCATGTCATGGCGGAGAGCATGTAAAAAGCAGGGTTGCCAGATACTTGGGAAGCTGAACAGCCAATGCGTGGCGCTGGTACAGCCCAAAAATAGCCCCCTCCAAAATTTTCCCCGCCAATTCCCGCCCACTTCAAACAGGAAAATTTGAAAAAATTACGAATGTTAAAAACTCCAGTTTAGCAAATATAAACAAACAATTATAACATATTAAACTCTTTATTCTTTACTTGTCCATACAAACTATATTAATATTGATAGCAATATTTTTTTGGCAACACACTTTTGGTCCCGAGTCATTAAAAATAGTACGAATAGAATAACAATATTAAGATATTCGTCAATTGAATCAAAATTGAACAATATTAGATTCTCTAGTCTTGTGTACTCCTTGTGGACTCCTCAAAAATCTCATAAGCTTCCAGGAAGGTGGAATCGATCTCAACGGTTTTCATTCCAGATATAGATGCCTCGTACATGTTTTTATTAAATCTATTAAACATGTCCCGAGTTGGTTTATAAGTCTTACAGCACTGGTTCATTGTTTTCATATGAACTCGTGTACGGATCAAAGCGACCAACATGGGTATGAGTAGTCGGTTACGTACTTTTGTCTTAACAGCTGTCATAATGCTGAAAACTCTTTCCACTCCAGCATTACTGATAGGCAGTGACAGAACTCTTAGAGCAAACATACTCAACTCTCCAAACGTTCTCTCCCTATTTGCATTCCTCATATTCCACACAGCAATCCAGAAATCAACCACTTTTACAGGCTCCTCGTGATTCGGCAAAATTTCACCGAGTCTCAACGATTGTAGAATCCGCCACTGCGTCTCGATAGTCTCTCGGTCCGCTCCATCACCTACTAAATCCCGAGGAAGATCCCTGGCTGGGATGGGATATTGGGAAAGGCAAGTCAGGGGGGAAAAATATTTCAGACTGTCAATCATACCCAGATTCTGGGGTAGCCTCTGCCACAATTCTTTGCACAGACGGATGATGAATAAAGAGGCTCTTTCCTTGATTTCATTGAGAACAGTGGTCTTCACCTGCATCTGTCTGGCAGCAATATCAAATTTTTCACTTAAATCTCGCGAATCAGTTGGAAGAAGAGAATTGCCAAAGTCATCATTTGCATGCTCCAAACATTTCTTCACACCATCCAAATCGTTTTGGTGCAATATCATGGTTGAATTGTGTGGAGATTCTAATGATTTCAAAAAGGCTGGTTTAAAGATCCTTCTCGCCAACGAAATAAGAAGCAGTCGAAGCTCCGAGTACAAATTTGTTACATCCGCATCCTGCTGCTGGAAGGCCAAATTCAAGCTGTGCACATCTCTGAGAATCCCATCGAGAAACGTTAAATAGAGATAATGGGCATTATCTTCATACATGGAGGCCAATGTCCTGGCCGAGTAGCATTTATCAGTTGAAGATTTGATAGTGGTGGCGAAGAATAATTTCAATTCTTCCCACTGTTTGAGAATAACCCAATTTGCAGCATAAAGAACCAGCCATCGAGTAGTGGAGAGAGGTATAAACTTGGGAGGCTTGGCTCCTGGATGAAGCTGATGATACAGATCAGCATATTTTGACAGTCTCAACGCACTGTGAGCGAACCAGTTATTAGTTTCTCTCAAAAGAAACAAGAGACTCAATGGCAATTCTCCCGATGCTTTACAGGCACACAAATCAATTGAATGGCATATGCATCGAATCAATTGTAAATGAGGTACATCATTCTTTAGAAGTGTGCAGAGGCTCTGCCGAACTCCACAGAGATTACTGGCCCCATCAGTACCAATTGCGACAAGTTTTTCGATATTTAGACCCACCTCGTCTAAAAACTATTTGAAATCTGTGTAGAGAACTTCTGCAGTAGTCTCCGTCACTTCACTAAATCCCAGGAAATTTGTCATCATCTTATTGTGTTTTACACTGAAATATCGTCCACAGTAAGCCACGTATTTCTGTGTAGACACATCAGTGGATTCATCCAAGATAATGAAATAATCACTATCACCAATATCATCGATGAGATCCTTGAGAAATGTTGGAGCGATGACATTTAAAATTATCTGGGACGCTTTGGTGCGATGGAGTCGCAACTTTACAAATATGCTCCCTTTCCCACAATCCTTCAATAATTGACAGAGATGATCGATGCTGCTTATTGTTCCATGAACTGCTGCATGTAGTACAAGTTTGATACCAGTGATTTTACTGTGATCACTGACATGTGCAATGCCTAGATGGAAAAATAAGAAAAATAACAATAAATTTTTATCATGGCCTGACGACAATCAATACTGAACAATATTTTTTTTATCATTACTTTACATCGCTTCGACCTGGTTAGGGTATACTGCGATAATGATCAAGACTTTAAATGGTTAGATCGCACCATTCTACCCGGTCGGGATTTGAACTCGGAACATTTCGCATATGTGAGTCACCGAACAATAAAGAATTTAATGACATAAAACTCACCACAGTCGGCCAAACTTTTCTGTGCATGCAAAATCCTCGTTTCTGCTCTTTGTTTGTGGCCAACTGTGCCTGCATGAGACTTGAGATCATTTTTGTGGGAACGAATGGTCACTCGACACCATTTACAATAGGAATGATCAGATTTTCCCAATGCTTCAGAAGCTGAACTCAGCCATCCTACAATAAACATTTCGTGGTGATGGTGATGTTGATAACAATAAGCTGTTGGTTTGTTGATGTGACAAATACTCATAACCTCAACCGTTTACCTTTGAATTCTTTCTCTTTCTCTCATTCCTCTCGATATTTTCTGACTCGAGAATCTTCCTTTTTCTCATTTTTTTGGATCGCTGGCATTTGAATTACGGTGGGAATGAATAAAAACGCGATAAAAATAAGTCCAGATAATGTATTTATCTTAATAGAACAGAGAATACCAAGAATCGAGAGGTAGTACTCGGTCGGCAACCACGTATAGGTTATCTTCCAGAAGAATAGCCGTGAATTTTTGGAGTGGGGTCCAAGCATGTGAGTGGGAATTACGTAGAGTGGGGGTACCCTCGCAGGGATAAACTTCTACTGGATAGCCTATATCTGTCGATGCAATCGCCGCTCAGTGGCGCCAGTTGGAAACAAAAATTTCACAGATACAAATTTCACGCAGTTCCTCCCAAGCACCCACACGTTTCACACTTTGCACGACTGACTCTTCATAAAGTGCTTCTTGCCAAAGAAGTAACCTTAGCCGTATACCCCCACTTTACCCAAATTCCCACCTATACAAGTGCTCCTCATCACTGAAATCGAGATTACTTCTTTGGTAAAATTTAGTATACCTCTCGTCATCTATACTATATTTTGAAAAAGCCATGCAGCCAGCATATAGCCCACTTGGCGGGTTATAGCCCGGAGTAAAAATTTGCCCGCCAAAATGGATCCCAAATAGCCCAATTGGTGGGAAATAGCCCAATCTGGCAACCCTGGTAAAAAGTGTTATGGCCGCGCACGAACGACGCATTCTCATGTGAACTTTCATGAGAATGAGCAATCGGCCGCGACGGCGCTGTTCAAGAAAGTGCGCGTAAATTACAAATCGGATTCTCTTTGTGAAATGAAAAATTGTTAGAATGATGATTGATAATTGAATAACTTGAAAGCCAAGAATAGAATGAAACAAGTGGGAAATTACGTTTGTCATCATATAGTATTGTTATTTTTGCTAATAAGTTACCAATACACTTCCGAATGGTCATTTTGCACCCCATTTTCTTCTATCGTATATAATTCATCGTTTGATAATCCTCTTACTAAGAAAAACATGCATTGCAAATTGTCATTGCGTAGAACATGAATTTGAAAGTGTCATGGCGGCGGGCGAAAGACCCGAAAGGCGCATGAACTTCCATGAGGTTGAGCAAAGCGGCCGCGACAGCGCTGTCTAAAAAAGCGCGTGAATTATAAAGTGGACTTATTGCTTATAACCTAAACTAAGAAACAAACATCATGTATACACTGAATACATCAGTGCATATTTTCTACACATGGATTGGTTTATAATGACTGGAATGTGAAATTATTTTTTGATGATGACTGTTCAAAATTGAAAGATAGTTGAAATGATTGATAATGAGATGAACTTGACTTGATGGCTACCGGAGGATCAAATTTACTGAACACGCGTGCACTTACAAAGTTAATTACGCTCACCGTTTATTACGCGAGAAACACCAGGTAAACTCGTCTGGACCCTCAGTACGACAGCGACGTCAGAATGAAGGCCGTAAAATCCGGGCACAACACCACAAAGTAATTCTTTGATTAGGTAATTAAACTCAAAGAGCGAAAGAAAACTTAGAATGCGCAGAGCGACTTTATCTGAACAAATCCCAGTGAAGAGTGTCACTCTCGGGGTTTTTGTGTCCTCGAGAGGTATTCAATTATTTCAATTTCCCCCACCCCAAGCAACCGATGAAACGCGAAGAATCCGCGTTTGAATGTAAATTCCAAGTTGTGAACTTTAAAATGGAATAATTCATGATTTATAAGCCCCAGAGAACTGAGACTTGCGCCATGTGATCGATGGATGTGATCCGCGTTGCACGGCGCTGGAGCCAACATAATCCGCTGCTCCCTCGATTCTACAGCATAGTGTTTTTTATGTTGTGGCCTTGCGCCACAGAACCATCGGTGCGGTGGTGGGGTTCACACGTAGAGGCCTGAGTTGCCGGCTGGGGTGTGTCTATCGTCTTCCACGTGTACGTTAGTGTGAGTCTCCGAGACTCGGTGTGTGCGTGCTAGTCGGTGTGCCAACTCGTCATCTGCCGTAGCGCCGACTTGTAGCCTCTCCCCGATGCTCCGCTCCACTCCTCTCGTCACGAAGCTCACGCGTAACCCGCGGTGAGCGCAATAGCATTAGAATTGGAAGAAATAAGAAAAGAAACAGAGTAAATACCAGAAATAAAAATGAAAATGTGGCCGTAGGTGATCCGACTCCTCGCTGGGGTAAAAAATACTAATTTTCCTCCCAAGAACCGCGGTCAGTTCAGGCGAGGAACAGTGCATGATTTTCATCATGTTACAACATATAGATACATGCATATATACATCCGGACATGGTCTAAAAATTGCATATTCGAACTCCTGAGTCCAAAAGTAGTTATCCGGATACAAATGTTGGCATTTTTGGATTCGACAAATACAATGTTTCCATTCGGAAATTATTGGAGATTCGGAAATATTGAATTTTCTCCCTGGAATAAGAAGATCGGAATACTTTTCATTCAAAGATTTTCAATCATCTAATTTATCAATTGAATTGGATAGGGAAAGCTCGAAAATAAAGGATGGATAATTTGCGGCTTTCGAACAAAATTCCATAAATACTTGCTTTTTTCAATATTCTCTTCTTAGGAATGAATAATCGTTCAAATTTACAAAAAAAACGTCATTTTTTCAATTCAGTTACAGTACAGTTCAGGAAAAATTATTCTTTGAGTTAAAAATTGATTATGATTGAATCATTTGTAAAAAAAAGTCATGGTCTCCGAAAATCAGAATTTTTCAATAATTTCATTAGTCTATTTCTAAAAGTTGACTTTCTATTTTTTTCTATATTTATTCAATATTCTTTCATAATTATGAGTAAATAGCAGTTATACTGTTGAAAAAAAGAATTGAAATTTGAAGGACAGTTTAATAGTAAATTTTAGAAGTTTGAGAGGGAAAAGTCATGAAGTGTAAAATTTCACTGAAAATTTACTGCAAATTCCACATTTTTTAACAGCATGAAGATGAAACCTTCCAAATTCCTTGAATTCTCATTGAACATATGGACATGCTGTTTCACAAACATTGAAAAAAAATTCACAAAAATTTCGGAATCTTATGGAGAATTCGAAAATGAATAAAGGATTAATGAATAATCTGAATTCATGAATTCCTTTTAGGAATTTCAGATGATGCATGATTCAAGTTTTAAGTCCTATAATATCTAACAAAAATAAAGGAAAAATCGTAAATGACGAGAAGTACTCCGAATTAGCCAAAGAGCATCAGAATCGGGCTTATAATTTTTCCAGAAAAATAGTTGAATGCTGTTGTAAAGGTGTAAAGGAGAGTCAAGGCGGCGGCGAAGACTAAAAAATTCTGAGTTTTGAGAAATTCAGTAATTATTGTTTTGTACTCTGAATCGAATTTTGATTATAATTATAGTTAGAACCTCATTCAAGGAGCACAGAAATTCAGAATTAGTAAATCACTTATTGAAATATTGACATTAAACAGGCGATCAACCGATAAGCCTTATTTTCATGAATCTTAATACTCAGTATAATAAGACGATGGTGAATCATTCATTTTTGAAAGAAACACAATGAAAATTTTTTTAAAAAAAATTAAGGAAAGGGTATCAGCGTCGCCGCCATAGCGGCGCTAGCGAATATAAAAAAGGAGCCTTCCAGTTTGACTGAGATAACAGTGCAAAGCCAAAACGGTTAAGAGTCTTAACTTATGACCACGAAGATTAAAACTTTAGGAAATTCGTGACGATGTGTTTCAACTTTACAAAATCCACTTTAAATAGAATGGACGGGGATGAATTATAGGAACCTTCAGGAAGTTTACAAGTTCCGTCAAAAATCAGAAAATTGTCGGTTTTTTCCGAATGTAAAATGATTCGAGCTTCCAGAGAAGTTAAAACAATTATGAGATTTTCTGAACAAAATAAAAAAAATTCACGAGTTTTTCGAAAATTAGAACAAATTTTCAGTATCTCTCAAATATTAGAGTTTTTGAATAAACCATGGGAGAACAATTGATAGGAAAAAGCGGAATCTACCAGATAAAACTGATGTGAAGGAGTCACGTGACCCCAATTACTGTACTCTGATTGATTCAAATGGGAAAGAAGAACATAATTTGAAAAATCTGAGAACATAATTTCACCAAAATTTCCACGTTTTCCAAGCAAAATTCACAAGAATTTCGGGATTTCATAGAGAATTTGAAAAAATTTCAGATGTTGCATCAAAGTTTTGAGTCCATGGCATCGTTGAATAAAGTTGTGTAAAAGATTGTGAATGAGAAGAAAATACTCCGAATTAGCGAAGGAGCATCAGAATCGGTCATATTATTTTTCCAGCAAAAATAATTAAATTCTTTTGAAATGGTGTAAAAGAGAATGAAAGGAGTGGCGAACACAAAACAATTCTGGGTTGTGCGAACTTTAAGAATTATTGTTTCGCACTGTGAATAGTATTTTGATTATAATTATAGTTAGAACATCATTCAGTGAGCACAGAAATTCAGAATTAGTGAATCACTTATTGAAATATTGAAATTAAACAGGTCATGAACCGATAAACATTGTGTCCATTAATCTTAACACTCAGTTTACTAAGCCGATGATGAATCATTAATTTTTGCAAGAAACACAAGGAAAAAATGAGAAACAGAATAATGACGCGGGGCGCCACAAATTTAATTTTATAGGCGTTAAACGTTGTGATGTTAGGCATGGCAAGCATGACTACAATAATTATCATCGAGAACGAGACTCGCAATATAATTTAATTTTATGCCTAAAAATATTCTTCTGGAAGTTTGAACCATTAGTCCAATCCCACGCGAGGGCGGGAAGTACTCACTTTCCTCCCGCTCATCAGGGAGCTAAGTACGAACTTTCCGTGCAGGTGTGTGAAAAAATAGAATTATAACATTGTAGTTGACGAAATTTGCCGCCGAATGAAGTCAGGAACTTATATCGGAAAATGTACGGTTCATTTATTATAAATTATACAAATGATTCCGATCAGTGTACGCCAAAGCGTCAGCTGATCACTCCGCCATTCGCGGGCCTGAGTCACGTGATTCGTGCCTTGCGCAACTTATTCAAACCTCCGCGTCATATGCTACAAATTTAATTATAATTCTGTGGGGCAGTTTCCACAATGTTTAACACGTTTCGACACACGGTTCAAGCCAGAGAGTCACGAGGGTTTAAACTAAGGATCGCGAGAGTTAAAATTATTATAGGTGACGAGGGTCAACAATGAGGGTGAAATGACGTTGAAGACTATCATACCCTAGGTGGTATGATAGCTGCATTAAATTATAGAAAAAAAAAGGGAACACTGTTTTATGGGAAAAAGCCTTTCGGCATAAAAAATCCAGATTTATTATCAGTACATTAAGTTGGAGGATTCACTGCGAATGGCGGTGTCACACGAGGATTCACACACACACATACATACAACACAATGTATTTGTTCGTTGTTTAACGGTTTACGACAATGGGTAGCCCGTGTCTACACATATAAACATTTAACCTACAGTAAAAAACTTTAATAACGCAGGCTAATTTGGGGGTTATTTGGCGCAATCGTTGATTGCGTCCTTGGAAGCGTGGCTTCTGTGCCACGTGGAGACATGAAATCGTGTGATTTCGTGCTGTTGATTGATTGTTTGTTTGATCGTTAATTCATAGCCACTTTGCTTCTGAATTTCAGTTCACTAGTGCACTAGATTTGTTGTTAACTATTTTAAGTTGTTGATTTTGTTGTTTTTGTTTGGTTTAAAGTCGAGATGACTCGGTAAAATTTGGATTTTTGTTAGATCTCTATACACGCTTCAGTGTCAGTTTTTACTAAATGACGCCATAGCGTCCGTCGGCGCGCGCATACACCATCGAGAGAAGGTGCTTGTTAGGTGCTGCCACCATTTGTCGCCTACCTGTAGTCGTCGGAGCGGGCACATACTAGTGAAAACGGCGCCCGTAAGGTGCTGCCACCGCTTGTCGCCAGTATGTGAACGCGGCCTCAAACCTTCACAGATATTACGATGTAACATACTCCCGGCGAAAGCTGCGAAATGTTATTATAATCTCATGTTATAGAGCAGGTTAAATGAGTTCGCATTTTTACAATTCTTGGTACGTTAGACCACAACTAAGTTACAGGCAAGAGAGATAGGCGAGTGATGTTGCACTTGTAGATGCCACCAGCAGTTTTAATTGATGCAACTCGAACGATGCCGTCACTCCCAGGGAAGACTTCGACGATCACCCCCAGTGGTCATCGCGCACAGGTGACAAGATCATCCATGAGGAGGACTGCTAAACCCAGTTTGAGTTCAGCAGTGGGGTCCTACCACTTATAACGAGTCTGCAATTCGCGGAGATATTCTTTGTGCCACTTATTCCAGAAATCTTGTTTGGCCTTGGTGATGAAATTGTACGTAGACAAACGATTATCTGGAACTGAAGTAAACGATTTGTCGGGCAGCGCGTTGAATGGGCTACCTATCAACAGGTGAGCTGGAGTTATGACTAAAGGATTATTGGGATCGGCTGAAAGAGTACACAAAGGTCGCGAATTTAAGATCGCTTCGATTTCGATTAAAAGAGTGTTAAGTTGCTCATAAGTGAGCTTGTGATCCCTTAAAACGCGCTTTAAGTGATGTTTGAAACTCTTTACAGCCGCTTCGCAAATCTCTCCAAAATGGGGAGACAGTGGCGCATTAAAGTGCCACTCGATGCGCTTGGACAAAGCGTAGTTCCCTACTACCACTTTGAAATCAGGGGTGGAAATCAGATCATAAAGTTCGCTGAGCTCCCTGTTCGCTCCAACGAAATTTGTACCATTGTCAGAATAGACATGTTCAGGAACTCCTCTGCGACTGACATACCTTCGAAAGGCTGATAAAAAACCTTCTGTGGAAAGGTCAGTGGCAAGCTCGATATGTACAGCCTTTGAAACCATGCAAACGCACACACAACCGTAGGCCTTGAGGAAGGATCGGTTGCGATTGGTCCAAAGAAATCGACACCTGTGCGGGAGAAAGCTGGTGCTTCGTTGACTCTAACTCTAAGCAAATCAGCCATCTGAGCATGAACCAACTTTGGTTTCTAGCGGATGCATTCAACACATTGACGAACAAGTTTCCTAATTTGATCCTTGCCGTTTAAAATCCAGAATTTGGTTTGAATGGCGTGAAGAGTGCCTTGGATCCCTGCATGGAGATTTGACTGATGAACCTGTCGAATGATCATATCCGTAACAGGATGTTTACTGGGCAACAAAATGGGATGTTTTTGATTATAGGAAAGTTTCGACTTTTTGAGACGTCCACCCACACGGAGGATTCCCTTGTCATCCACGAATGGATGTAATTGATCAAAGGGAGTTCCCCTCAAACATGAACGGACTGGACCCTCTGAAGACTGAGTGGTCGAAAGCTTTCGGAGTTCGATGGAGAATCGTTCACGCTGAACCATCATGACGATGCGATATTCGGCTTCGTGGATTTCCTCAACAGAGAGTGGACGATTCCGAGGAGCTTGTGAATTCTTCCAACGCAGGATGCGAGCAACAACTCTTACAAATCGTTCGAAGTTCGAGAAACGAGTGTAACTAGATTCATATGAAATGTTCGTGAGAAGGCAGATGCTCTTCTTTAGTCCAGGCACTTGAGTGACCAAAGGTTCGATCGACTGTGGCCATTGGGATTGGTCGAGAACCAACCATCTAGGACCTGAAGTTCACAGAAATTTTTTTGACGAAGTCGGATGGAAGTTGTCCTCGAGACAATGCGTCAGCCGGATTGTCCGGACGTGTCTCCAGCTAACTTGATTTCCTAACTCCTGAATATCTGCAACCCTGTTTGATTCGAAAGTTCTTACAAGATGAGGGGCTTTCTTGAGCCAGCAAAGAACGATGGTGGAATCAGACCACAAATAAACCTGATTAATGGAGAAGTCCAACTGAGCCTTAGTTTCGAGATATAATCTTGTGAGGATGGTGGCTGCGCAGAGTTCCAATCGAGGAATGGCAAGTCCGCTCAAGGGTGCCACTCGAGATCCACTGCAGACCAGTTTGATTGACACATCACCTTGTGAATTGCTGGATTTCATATACAGACACGCCCCACATCCATGAATGGAAGCGTCACAAAATTCATGGATTTCGATTTGAGAAGGATTAGGGATCCGATTTTGTTGAAAAAATGAGATTTCTTGTAGTTCGGACAGACCAAAAAGGTGGATTGAGAGGAAGAAGAATCAGCTATGGACGACGTGACGAAGATGTGGGAAGTAGTCTTAGCAAATTTGCTAGATGACTGAGGAAGATTCTCTCCTATTCTCTTTTTCGGATTGTGAGTGCGAATAGGTAGGGACATACAATCCCCAGCTTGCTGCTTGAAAATAGTAGTTTGGATGAACTCGAGAAGGTCGTCCAACTTTGGAAGCTCATCCATCTCAAGTTTATCTTGCCATCTTCTTCTGATTACTGGAGGAAGACAGCGCTCGATGATACGAACAACGAAATCGTTACCAGATCGAGCGCCAAGACCCTCCAGAATATGAAGATGTTGACGAGCCTTGTCCAGAAGTATCGATATGTCGTCAGCAGACGCCTTGGTGGATTGAGGAAGATCGAGAATGACATTTAGATGTTCTGCGGCCACAATTCGTTTGTGATCGTAAAAATCTAGAAGAGTTTGCCAAGCCTTTGGATAATCCTTGTCACTAGGATCGAATTGGTCGATCTTGGCCAGAGCTTGGCCAGTGAGAGACTCGAAGAGTTGACTGCACTTTACTGCGTCGCTGACGTCAGTCCGTGAATGAATAAGAGCAATGAATTTGTTCTTATATGTCGCCCAATTTTCACGCTTACCATCGAAAACAGGGATTCGAATTTTAGGGAGTTTTGGTAGGTCTTGCCGTTCGGTAATCGTAATATTGCTAGGGTTCAAAGTGGAACTTAGAAGTGGCTCGACTCGTTGCAATTTTGTGACTGCACTAGCCACCTCGAAATATCGAGCCTCAATATCCAAAAAGGCTTCCACTTGAGGATTCTCGGGTTGAAGTGAAGTTAATTCTTCGTTGTACTTCAAGGAATTTTCATAGAATGTTGACAAACTGTCCGGACGCACTTTAGCATTTGTGGGATCAACATTTAGGCTTTCTAGGTATTGTTCTAATTTTTCTACCTGAATGGTAAAAGAGTCCAATCTTTGTTGAAGGTACGCAACGCGTTTCCTCTCTTCTTGAGAAAGTTCCATTTTTTCAAGATTAAAATTTCTGAATTTATTACAAAAGGCTTGTATTTTAAATTAATGGAACTGATCTAACTTTATAAAAATTAATAAAATATTTGAAAAGATGAAATAACTGTTTCTATGATACTTGAATTTACTAATTAACTGAAAAAAAACAATTATGTTCCGTTGAAATGTGTCAAATAATGAACTAAAAAACTTAATTACATTGCGTTCAATTGTGTTGAAAGTCAATCGTTTGAAAAAGGGAAGATGTTATGAATAAATAACGAATTTAATTTGGCGCGTGTTAATGCTATGAATCCCACAAATACGCCAGCTGGCGCATGCGCGATAACAGACTTGTCTACTCACACGACCAACAGAGATGAACAATATGAATGGATGGGGAAATAACAACAAAATGAGCAGAATTGAAGAACTGAATGCAAGTTAGATAAATATGGCAGACTTATCTTTGCACTATTTCGCGATGCGGAGATCTACTGGATGGTGATGCTTCCTGGAACGGGAGTGACGGGTGATGGCTGACGATGCGTTTTGCTTGACGTGATGATCCGTCGAGGATTGCTCGACAGTTTTTAGAACGTTTTGTTTATTTCACGTATTTGTGTGCATACGTCACTCGCAGTTGTAAACCAGGGAATGTGAGTTCAAACCTCACAGGAGGCACCATGAAATGACATTGAAGGCTATCATACCCTAGGTGGTATGATAGCTGCATTAAATTATAGAAATAAAAAAAAAAGGGAACACTGTTTCATGGGAAAAAGCCTTTCGGCATAAAAAACCGTCGGCGCGGGCATATACTAGCGAAAACAGCGCCCGTAAGGTGCTGCCACCGCTTGTCGCCAGCACGTGAACGCGGCCTCAAACCTTCGCAGGTGTTACGATGTAACAGACGGTAAAAAATGAAGGCACAAAGATCAGAACTAAGGGTCACAAAAGTCAAAAACTCAAAAAACATGACAAACCCTTTAAAATAAACCATTATACACAGCATTTTCTTTAGATTGGCGGGCTTTATGCGAGAAAACGATTGCACCTTTTTGAATCATCAAATTTGTCAATTAAATGGCGTGATAAAATGTTGAAAAAAATGAGGAATATTTAATGCTATTCAAATTACATTTTTCACACAATTATTATTTTTTTGAACATTCTTCGTTTATGAATAAATATTTGAAATTGTTGATACTTTCGAAAACCTTTTTTTGGCATAAAATCGTTTGCTGGTAAAATTTTTAATGTCAATATTTGTTATAATTTCGAACAATTGATTGTTATGGGGGAAAATTTGGGACGAAGATTGATGGACTTCAAAATATTCGTTAGATTTCACATAATTAAACTAGGAATTTTTTTCGGTTATCTGAATTAGATCACGGAAAAATTCAATTTTTCCACTCGACTCGTTTTTTTACGTTTTCTCATACGGTATAAAAATTATTATTCACGGTTGTTGAATATTAAAATAATACATGACAAGTTTTTGGAACAATAATAATTATTTTTGTACGGGACGGAAAAAAATGAATAAACCGAAAAAATTACTTTTTCTATTATCTAATTGAGGTAAAAACAAAAATATCTATTTTTTTTAAAGAATGTAAGAACGTTTAAAAAAAACAGTTTAAATCGGATAAAAATTGTTATACGAAGACCATTTCAAAACCAAAAACAGGTAAAACGACGTTTTCGTCTTGCGTACGGGGTAAAATGGATTGAGCACAACGTTTTTTTCAGTCTTTTAGGTACCCGATGATATGTCAAAAGTAGCTCGATAGTTATTTTTTGTCATACGGCTGTAATGGACCCGAGCGGTTGGGTTCGATGAAAGGGATTATCACACGCGGATAAATAGAAATAATTATCTTTACACACTATTGACTTTTATTCATTACTTTTACCGATTATAAATAATTACAGATTCGCTCCGAGACAAAAGGTATCGGGCGAACAGAAATACAAAAGAGGTAACAATGAGAAAAAGAGATGTCGAATTACTGGCCAAGAGGCAACGAATTCACGAGTTTTTATATTCCATCGTGTATTCGATTGCATCAATTCATTGTCTTCGTCGCACACCTGCGAGGCATCGGGTGACGTCTCCCGGCGCGCGCGAATGCCAGTCGTCGGGGCGCGAAACGCTGACGCTATACCCCAGTTATCTACATTCGTCCAATATACGTGGTTTTGAAACACGAATATTCGACGTTATTTTACATTTCTTCATTCCCTGTTTTGTTTCGAATAATATGTGCCACTTTCGTGTCCTCATATTATCCGGATCAACAGAGGAATTTCATAACGTTATTTCGGGGCATAACATCCCTCCCCGACAGGGAAGAAAATTCCTACCCTTAGAAATTTTCTCCTTCAACCCTAACTCATCGATACAATACATGATTAACTCCTTACATTAACATTTTACAATTGATTCAATTTTTTTTTTTATGGTATTCCGAAGTTTACTTCTTCCCTCCTGGGCGCTGGCCATGGTTTCCGACACCAGCAGTAAAGGGTCAGTCCTAGGATGATTGCTAGAATCAACATCACTCCGGTGAATATCGATGGGTGTGTGAGGAATTCTCGATAGTTGAATTTCCCCTGTATTCTATCTAGATTCCTCTTCTCAGCTTCCAATTGCAGATGTAGCCCTTCCAATTCCTTTATATTTCCTACAACGTTGGTCAGTTGAACGTCACTTAAGTTGAATTCCCCTTGCTCTAATTGAGTGACGGTGTCATCATCCAATGTCAAATTCAATCTAGGGTGAACATGAGCACTGAACATCACTTCACGTGATTTCCGGCCCCTTATAGTGAAGTCGGAAGCAGCTATCTCACAGAAGTTCTTGATTCGCAGGATTCCTGAGTCCTCCAAAGTATCCCGTACTTCCTTATCACCACAGGTGACTACTACTCCCTCAGGTTTTGGGGTTACATAGAACCATGCGTTGTCCTTCCTCATTTTTATTAGGGTAAGCCCTTGAAGCCGAAGGTGTTTCATCACGCAAGTGTCAGGCATCTTTTCCGGACCCGTATACATCTGCACCTCACACGGACTTGTATCTTTCACCTTTTGCACAGGAAAAGATTCGGTGCATAAGTATTGTTCGTGAATTCGCTTGCAACGTTTTAATTGTTTTTGGGTCATCGGGACGTATTGCTGTGTCGCTCCGTGTATCACCATCAGTTCGTTTTTCGCCTCCAAGTATGAGTGGTACACGTTCGATGTCCGCACAGGAATTCCATGCGTCAGCAAGACGTCGCATGCTTGGAAGTTAACCAGTGGTATTTCTACCAGGGTAATAATTTTCAAACCGGAGCTATATACGTAGACAGTGGAAACTTCCTGCAGTTGATAGATTCCGCCTATTTCGAGCTCAAAGGGGAAACTTAAACCCTTTGGTAATTTCGCAGTTTTGAGAAGAGTAACTAAACCTTTCTCCGTAAACACCCCTGTATCCAACACCAACCCTCTGGAGGCAGTCAGCAGTCTTTTGATTTTTGCAGCATCCCTGTTCACTCCAGTGTAGATGGCCTCTAATATCATGAGATGTTCATCTACGTCTATTTTATTCATTATCTCTGCGTTTTCCCGATTTATCTCGCTCACAGCCTCTTTCATGGATTGCATCCAAATCCCTTCATTCTTTTTAATCATCTCCTCAGTATGCCCCAACTGATAGAGGGTTGAATTTATTATTTCCAGCTGCTTTGCCGAACTTTTAAAAGTCCCTTCGACACCATCCTCTAGGCGTTGGAGTCTCTCGTTGATCACCTGCGCGTCCTGGGCATCCATGGTACCAAAAAGNCGAACTTTTAAAAGTCCCTTTGACACCATCCTATAGACGTTGGAGTCTCTCGTTGATCACCTGCGCGTCCTGGGCATCCATGGTACCAAAAAGTGACTTGGCGATAGTCCCTACGCCATCTATGAGCCCTCTCCCCTTTTTTTTTGATTCGGTAGAACTCAACATCCCAAGGATTACGTCCTTTGTTTCCGCAAAGTCCTCAATTCATTGTTCTATGAGGAGTTTGAAATTATCTCTGCTTTTTCCAGCCCTACGAGAGAGTTCCTTAGCCAGATAAAGATGTCGATGAACCTGATCGGCCCTTGACAACCAGCGTGAAATATCCGTAGACGCCACTATGCTCCATATCTGGTTAGACAGATACAACCTCCCGATAGGTTCAAAATGAATTCCAGGAGTATGAATGAATTTTTCAATCTCATGCCCCTCCCCCCGACCTTTAACTATCATGCTTCCTAGCATGAGCGCCATCCAGAGAATTGCGAAACCCATTCGTTTTCGAGGTTTTGCAAAATCAAAGGTGGTTGAACCGAAGGCGTTCGTTGACTCCAAGAAATTTAGGCATGAAAGCAGCCATGTTTGCCGACCTTGCACCCTTAGATATAAAAGTGCTCGTCGCCCCCACCCGATCACAGTTCCTTCCTAAGTTTTGAGTGAAGAGGTTATAACAAACCAAATCATCAAGATGAATCCAAGGAAGTGCTTCAAGTGTGGAATGGTTGGACATATCTCTAGTAACTGTCCCTTCACCGCCTGCGGAACGTCCTCCAACTGTGGTATTTGCAAGAGATCTCGCCGAGTAGAATTTCGCCCATCATCATCTGTCCCTGAAGCTCCAAGAAGATGCTTTAAGTGCGACAAGCTTGGACATCTCGCTCGTGACTGCCCACTGCGTACCAGCATCCGTACTGATCGACTAAGATCTGCACCTCGAAGTGTGTGGGAACGGCTCGGCCCTCCCGTTTCTCGTCCGAAACGCTCCGTCAAGAAACACCCGTATTTGAAGCATTCGGTGGATGCATTCATATTTGGATATCTGGTAAGTCCAAATACCTCTGCTATTACCATGCTACCCTGTTCTTTTTCGACTCAAGCCTCTATTTCTCCTAATTTCCTTCTATACTTTGATTCTTCCAGTGCGACCAATACCCTCACTATCCTGGGTATGTGAATCTGAAGTTCAAGGAGAAGGTCCAGCAATGGAGAATGCGTAACAGCAGGGATCTTAACGCCCTTTGGGATCTCCCAGTACGCTCCGATGTCGAGACCGGCGTAGCGGATGTCTTCAATCTCCGTGGTCTCTTCAATAAAGCTCCAGTGCCTCAGCCCTGTCACGTACCCCAATTTCTGGATAACAGCGAGACGAGATGTTCCCACTGCAACTCTTATTGCTGGGATTATCCACACTTCTTCTTCCTGGGATGAAACTGGCACGTGCGACGCTCCGATAATTCTTTTGGTGTTGTGACTGAACCTTATTACTAAGGGTTTAATTGAATAAACGCAATGCAAGATCAATCTCACTTCCTCCATGAACAGTTCCTTATCCCTTAGATAAGAAAATNAAAGCTCCAGTGCCTCAGCCCTGTCACGTACCCCAATTTCTGGATAACAGCGAGACGAGATGTTCCCACTGCAACTCTTATTGCTGGGATTATCCACACTTCTTCTTCCTGGGATGAAACTGGCACGTGCGACGCTCCGATAATTCTTTTGGTGTTGTGACTGAACCTTATTACTAAGGGTTTAATTGAATAAACGCAATGCAAGATCAATCTCACTTCCTCCATGAACAGTTCCTTATCCCTTAGATAAGAAAATTTCAGGTCTACGAAGGGTTGAGTTTTCCGAGGCAGGGGTCCATATAGTCATGCTTCTATGAAAGGCCGAAGTCGATTGACATGGACTCTCTGCGTCTTCTGTTTATTCCCACTTCGAATCGTGTAGTTGACATTAGAATTCCTCTCGACGATCTCGTACGGTCCTATCCAGGGCTGCGTCAACTTTTTTGATCTTCCGCGTCGCAAAACATCGTTTTCCAAGGGGACTTTATCTTCAACTTCGAACTCCATTGGCTCCGCATCCTTGTCGTATTGAATTTTTGACTGTACTTTTACTTGGTCAAGGGTCTCTTTCGCTTCCTGGTGAGCTGCACGCAGTCTCTCTCGAAGTTCCTGAGCAAAATCATCGTAACAATATGTCAAACGGGGCAGCTGCTTGACGGCCGTTGGTAATTCAGCGCGCCTTCCAAAAATCAGCTCAAAAGGCGTCATTTTTGTAACCGTGCGGGGAGTGGTGTTATACGCAAACATCGCCTATGGTAGCCACGTATCCCAATCCGTCTGATCCTCTTGGATAAAGCGTCTCAGATACTCCGCTAGAGTGCGATGCGACCTCTCAATGATGCCATTCGTTTGTGGATGGTAAGCCGTTGTCTGAATCTTCTTAATTCTGAGAAGTTTGCAGACATTCTTAAATATTTCCCCCACGAAATTTGGTCCTTGATCCGTGAGCAATTTCTGCGGTGTACGATTGTATTATCCGATTGTATTGGCCTCTTGATCAGGGATAGGTACAGTCTTGCTGAATTTCGTAAGAGCATCCTGGAACGTCAAGATGTACTTGTTCCCAGCATTCGTGACGGGCAATGGACCGACTTTGTCCATAGCGCATTGCTCAAATGCTGCTTCAGGGCTCTCTCCGACTATCATGGGTACTTTCGTGGCTTTTCCTAGCTTGTTTAGTTGACATTCCTCACAGCCTCCCATGTATTTCTCCACATCAGATTTAATCCCCTTCCAGTAATATTTTTGCTTCAGTTTAGCGTACATACGTTTTACACCAGGATGACCAGCAATCGGCGTGTTGTGATATTCTCGCAGTATTTCCTGAATTTCGTCGTCAGCAGGTGTAATGACCCCGCCCTCAGAGTCCAAGTTCATCGCACCCGTCTCCGCTTTTGCCTGCGCTCGAGTTACGACATTTATTCGACTCAATGCATCAGCGTTGGTATTTAATTTACCGGGTTTGTGTACAACCTCGTATTCATACTCTTCTAATTTGATTCGCCAATGTACAAGCCTTGATCCTGGGTCCTTAACGTTGAATATCCACCTTAAGGGCCTGTGATCGGTAACTGCAATGAACTTACGTCCATATAAATAGGGTCGAAAGTGATGAGAACCCTATACAATGGCCAAAAGTTCCTTTTCTATGGTGCTGTAGTTCTGTTCTGCCTGATTTAGGGTTCTACTGGCATAGGCAATTGGTAAATCCTTGCCTATTTCCCCCTAGGATAGTACAGCACCTATGGCTTTGTTCGACGCATCTGTGGTTAGTAGAAACGGCTTCTCGAAATTTGGATATTGCAGTACCGGCGCTATTGTCAGAGCCCCCTTTAGAGTCTCGAAGGCGCTCTGTTCCTTTTCTCCCCAGGTCCCAGTTACGTCCTTTTTCAGTAACTCAGATAATAGTTTAGCAATTCTTGAAAAATCCTTGATCAATTTCCGGTAATACCCTGCTAATCCTAAGAAGGACATCATTTCCTTCTCATGCTGTGGTACTGGAAAATTTAATACTGCCTCTATCTTACTGGGATCTGTCTTGATACTATCCTTGGTGATGATGTGCCCCAAATACACAACTTCTTTCCTTAAAAAATTCCATTTATCAGGTTGAAGTCTCAGGTTTGCATCCTTCAGGCACTGCAGGAATTCCCTCAGCCTTTTGTTATGGTCCCGTACAAGCCTGTTGGTCCGGTCCAAAAATCACGATGTCATCCAGATAGACAAAACAACGAATTCCTTGAACGCCAGCCAAGACAGAATTCATGAGCCTTTGGAATGTTGCAGGCCCGCCCTTAACTCCAAAAGGCAATCTACAGAACTTATAGTGCCCATACGGTGTGGAAAAAGTGTGGAAAAGTTTTACACTTATCCTCTTCTTTTACAGGGATTTGATGAAACCCTGAGGCTAAATCCAGAGTTGAAAAATACTTGGCATTTCCCAATCGATCCAGTACATCGGAAATATTTGGTAATGGGAATGAATCACCAACCGTGACTTCATTCAGGCGTCGAAAATCCACCACGACGCGGAATTTCACCTTCCCTGACGCATCCATTTTTTAGGCACGACGAGTAAAGGCGCATTCCACTGGCTTTTGCTTGGACGCACAATTCCATTGTTCAACATCTCCTTAGCCTGACGATCAACTTCTCCCGTCTGACTTCGGTAAATGATCAGGTCTAACATTGATCGGTGCTGTCCCTGGTTTCAATAGGATCTCATGGTCCAGATGGTCAGTAACTCCGGGAGGATCTCCTGGTAGTTGCACGATTGAGTTGTATTCCTCGAAGACTTGCAGAAGAGAATATTTCTCCTCCTCATTCAGGTGGTCAATTCTCAAGTTTTCGAGCAGTAATTTGATGCGGTCTTTCACCTCGCCTTTCTCTGCATTTTTCAGCATCATAATTATTTCCTCCGATGGTAATTGCTCCAGTTTGACCGTCAGTAAATTGATGAATACATCGCTGTCGTTTGTATTCACCATGCAAACGAGCGCTTGACCGTCCACTGCTTTCGTCAGGCATTCTCCCATGAAGACGCCTTTCGTCAGCTGTTTTTTCCGGACGATACCAGTTTTCATGCTCTGTGTGGGTACTTGAAATAATACCTCACTTCTAGCTTTGATTTTTGTCGGTGCTCTATCCTGGAACAGGTTGAAAGGATGTCCATTGATCACCAATCTTTTCGGTGAAGACAAAAAATCTTCGCCTAGAATTCCCCCGATGCAAGGAAAAGTTTCAGGAACAACCTGAAACGTATGTCCCAGGTTCCTCTTCCCAATTCCCAAATAAAGAATGACCTCGCCCAGGGTGGCTACGTCATGATTCGATATCCCCCTTAGGATTCGGCTCCCCGGGGTAACTTCGACTCCCTTCGCCAGCTTGTCCACCCTCACTAGGGAAGTCTTTGCTCCAGAATCCGCCAAGAACATAGTAGGCAACTTCAGCTCCTCTGCAGTGAGTAAAATCTGCGATTTTATTTCTCCCGGTTGCGCTGGTTTTATCATTGCCTTATTGTTCCCTTGAAAACCTTCTCCTTGCTTCCGTGTAGGCTTCACCATCATGACCTGATAGGCTCCAACAGGCAACGCCTTCTCCTCGTCTAATTTGTCGACTCTTTTCTTTGAATTCAGGCCATTATTATTACTACCTGTATTATTATTCTGCTTTGTATTTGAAGAATGAGACTTCATGAGCTCCGCAGAAATTTTCTGCGAGTCAGGTATTCCCAATCTTTTCTTCAGTTTACGGCAATCAGTAGCCTCATGACCTGCATATCGGCAATATTTACAAACAGTACCGAATGCGTTGACGCTACGTCGCTCTGACGCAACCGGCAACGATTTGCGTTGACCTGCCTGCGAATTACGACAGTCTTTCGCAACATGACCGGATTGTCCGCAGTTGAAACAATTTCCAGTGGACTGCAAACCCATCGAAGCTCTATTCCCGCCAGTAAAATTCCTCTAAGGTACCACAAAACTCCCATTTTTTCCATTATGAGGACCAGAGACGGTTTTCTCCAATTCTATGGACCCTGCACAAGACTCGTGGAGTGTTTTAAAATTATGTGCTTGAACCAAAATCTGCAACTGCCCCCGTAATCCTTGCTCAAACATAAGTTTAGCCAGGGACATCAGGAGTTTTTTAGAGGCTATTTTCTCCCCCTCAGTGAATTCAGCGTGCAGACCAAGTAAGCCATTCAATAAATCGAGAGTGACTTCCTCCGTGTGGACTACATATTTAGAGACACTTTCGTTCTCCTTTTGCTGTATCCTGCTAAATTCTGCCTGAAGCCCAACGAGACTTTTTGTTTTCCCAAAAAGTGATTGTAATTCGTTTCTTAGCTGTTCAAATGATGTGATAGTTCGGTACTTTAATTGCTTCATAGCGGCACCTTCAAGTTTACTTCCCAGAAACCCTTCTAGAAGAGAATCTTGAAGTTCTGGATATATCAATTTCCTAGCGGGTTTCATTGATTTGAAAAAAGCATCTAATTTATCTGCATCTTCTCCAGCGAAATTACGTACCATTCGAAGCGCACCCTTCAGATCAAGATGTGCCCTCACTGGCTCTCGGGTGTGCTGGACATTTTGCTCCGCCCAGGCATCTGCCAAAAGATTTCTAACCTCATTTCTTTCTTGTTCAGCCACCTCCCGACGACGCCGCTCAGAATCAAGGAGGCGTTGCATTTCCCTCTGTTTATTTCCTATTTCCAGATCTGCCACTCTCTCGTGCAAACCCACTATTTTCTCCCGCAGCTCATGGTTGTTCTGGCCCACGGCGTTCGCTCTCGGGAGGTGGAATGAACCTTCCCGCCGTGAATGTTCCCGCACGATAGAAAACATTACTAGGTATGGAATATTCATGTCTAGGCGTTCCATTGGTTGCCCCCTCCTCCTGAATCTCCTCAATTTCATCGAAGGGATTTCCAGGTACCTTTGGAGGATTTCTAGAAGGAGTCCTTTGATTTCCTCTTCCGTTTTCTCGCGTGCTATTAGCCAGTCGCTCCCCAGGTAATTCCTCTGGCAAAGCATCCTATTCCTGATGGACGTCAACCCTAACCTGTTGCTCATTACCACCGGCTAACATGCTCTGAGGCGAGGATCGGGCATATCTCCGTTGTACATTAACATTTGCGTTAATATTCCCATGAGAATTAAATAGATGTCTTCTTACGCCCTGGGCCGAAATAGAGTAAGTAGTTAGGCTAGGCGGGTTCTGGGCCAAAACTACGCCACTAGGCGGCGCCACCGTCGCGGAACGTTCGAGAAGGATGACGTCATCGATGAGTCATCGACTCGCATGGTGGGAGAACCGTCCTGGTGGGACTTGTATGAAATATAATACTATGAAAACCTGTGAACACATGGATAAAATTGAATATTTCCGCCACAATCGCCGAAATTTCGCGATGAATGACGTCATTGATGAGTCACTCGGGCTGATGACTCATCTTCTGGACCAAAACTACGCCACCAGGTGGCAGCATGGTCGGGAGAGAATGTTCTCGAAGGATGATGTCATCCTGAACATTCGAGAACCAGGTGGCAGCACGGTCGGGGGAATGTTCTCGAAGGATCACATCATCATGAATATCTGGGGATGACTCATTGTTATGCGGGGTGGGGATATGTCATAATTCCTGTTGAGTCTTGCGCTTGATGAAATATGTAGTGGGGATAAGTCGTTATTCTTGTTCGCTATATAGAATCACCCCCCCTGCCTGATGGTAGTTCCAGCTGCCGTTCCCCTGCGAAAAACTGATAGAGGGCAGTAAACTGCAGATAATTTTTTAGAATACTCATGGTTTTGAGAACATTTTGTCAAGTGAGATAACCAATCATAATGCCTTCGTCTACTGCTGTACAGAAACAATGTTGCTAACGTCACCATTCTACTTGCCTGCCCCGCCGAAGAACTACACTTGTCACTGGAGTAACGCAAAGATGCCACTCGGTATGGGTCGTCCTAGTGGGGGTCTGGGATTCCTCTCTAAATCACCATCTTATCTGTTAAGTATTTGCGATACTTGGATTTTTTATAGATTCTCTTATGACTCGATGAACTTTGTTATTGGAAATCTTTATTCGCAACGCTCTAGTGATCTTAAGCCTTTTTTAGATAAGTTACAAAGACTTCTGGACAGGAGAATCTTTTGGAGATGACCTTGTGATCATTGGAGACGATCTAAATGCGCGGGTTGGCAGCTCTGGCTCGCTCCCCCCTGAGATTTCCGAAAATTCTGCATGCTATGAGGATGGTTTAAATTCAGACAATTTTGTCTGCACTCGAGGTCCTGTGGTGTCTGAATTTATGCATAGAAATGGTTTTGTACTGATTAATGGAAGGGTAAGTGGAGACAGACCTGCCAACTGGACATTTT